>NC_056461.1:39163109-39213109 GCF_018296145.1 Oncorhynchus tshawytscha
GTCTAGGTGTGTGTGTGTGTGTGTCTAGGTGTGTTTGTGTGTAGGTAGGTGTGTGTGTGTGTGTGTGTAGGTGTGTCTAGGTGTGTCTAGGTGTGTGTGTGTGTCTAGGTGTGTGTGTCTAGGTGTGTGTGTCTAGGTGTGTGTGTGTGTGTGTGTGTCTAGTGTGTGTGTGTGTCTAGGTGTGTGTGTGTGTCTAGGTGTGTGTGTCTAGTGTGTGTGTGTCTAGATGTGTGTGTGTCTAGGTGTGTGTGTGTCTAGTGTGTGTGTGTCTAGTGTGTGTGTGTCTAGGTGTGTGTGTCTAGGTGTGTGTGTCTAGGTGTGTGTGTCTAGTGTGTGTGTGTCAGGTGGTGTGTGTGTCTAGGTGTGTGTGTGTCTAGGTGTGTGTCAGGTGTGTGTGTGTGTGTGTGTCAGGTGTGTGTGTCCAGGTGTGTGTGTCTAGGTGTGTGTGTCCAGGTGTGTGTGTTTAGGTGTCTGTCCAGGTGTGTGTGTCCAGGTGTGTGTGTGTGTGTCCAGGTGTGTGTGTGTGTGTCTAGGTGTGTGTGTCTAGGTGTGTGTGTCTAGGTGTGTGTGTCTAGGTGTGTGTGTCTAGGTGTGTGTGTCTAGGTGTGTGTGTCTAGGTGTGTGTGTGTGTGTGTGTCTAGGTGTGTGTGTGTTAGGTGTGTTTGTGTGTTTAGGTGTGTTTAGGTAGGTGTGTCTAGGTGTGTGTGTCTAGGTGTGTGTGTGTGTGTGTCTAGGTGTGTGTGTCTGTGTGTGTGTCTAGGTGTGTGTGTGTGTGTGTGTGTCTAGGTGTGTGTGTCTAGATGTGTGTGTGTAGGTGTGTGTGTCTAGGTGTGTGTGTTTAGGTGTTTAGGTGTGTGTTTAGGTGTGTGTGTGTGTGTTTAGGTGTGTGTGTGTGTGTTTAGGTGTGTGTGTGTGTTTAGGTGTGTGTGTGTGTGTTTAGGTGTGTGTGTTTAGTGTGGTGTGTGTGTGTGTTTAGTGTGTGTGTGTGTGTTTAGGTGTGTGTGTGTGTGTGTTTAGGTGTGTGTGTGTGTTTAGGTGTGTGTGTGTTTAGGTGTGTGTGTGTTTAGGTGTGTGTGTGTTTAGGTGTGTGTGTGTTTAGTGTGTGTTTAGGTGTGTTTAGGTGTGTAGTGTGTTTAGTGTGTTTAGGTGTGTGTTTAGGTGTGTAGGTGTGTGTGTGTGTTTAGGTGTGTGTGTTTAGGTGTGTAGGTGTGTGTGTTTAGGTGTGTGTGTTTGTGTGTGTTTAGGTGTGTGTGTGTTTAGTGTGTGTGTGTGTGTGTGTGTGTGTGTGTGTGTGTGTGTCTAGGTGTATGACAGGTGTGATCCGTTGGAGATCTGAGAGGTGATGCTGGCGCTCATGCTCATAGCCTGTTCGCTCCGCCCCCTCCTGACGTCGACGCCCTCCTCATAGCCTGGGGCTGTTCCTGGCCCCCACCACCCCTCCCACACTCCCCCTCTGACTCCCTCCCCAGAGGGCTGATGCAGGCTCCAGGGAGGGGGACCCCAGCGAGCACAGGGTGACCCCACGGCTGCTGGGAGCTGGTCCCCCCTGGTGGTGGCTGTGACCATGATGAGACAGTCCGGACCCCCCTCCCCATCCCCCTGGGCTGCCCTGTGTGTCTGAGCCAGAGCCCTGCAGGTTAGACAGGACCATGTTGCTGAAGCCTAGTCTCATGGACTCTGAGTCAAAGGCCTCTATCTCTCTGGCCTGGCGCTCCAACAGGGACCTGATACGCTCCACACGCTCGTTCTGCAGAGACAGCATCTCCTCCTCAATCTGGAGACACACACAAACAGAGAGAGAGATGGGGACGAGAGACCGTCAGAAACACACAGCGATGCCAACACCTACTAAATCACACACACACACACACACACACACACACACACACACACCCCTCGTCCCTACCTTGTGTTCCAGAAGAGCCCTGCGGAGCGACACTCTCTGCTCCAGATCCTTCCTCTCTCTGTCGTGCTGGGCTTCTGTCTGCATCTTGATCTTACTCTGGTAGGCGTTCAGCAGCTCCAACTCCTGCTGCAGCTGCATCCTCAGCACCTGACACTCCCCTTCCTGGGCCTCGTCCAATCGCAGCTGGGGAGGGAGAAGGGTGGACAGAGGGCATGGGGACAAAACGGTGGAGACCAGTAGTAAATAGATCTGAAATCATTGGAGAGTTTTAGCAATATGCTACAAACTAGGGCAGCACGAAATGGGCCCAAAAAAAAAATGTACATTTGTTTTTACTTGCAATGTAGATCAAACACTTGGAGGGAAATAGAATGACGAAGCAAAGTGGAAACCAGCATCGTTCTTGTTTGGAACAATCATTTTACCGCACAGAACACCAAGAGAACTGCATCTAACAGCGAGGAGGATAAACAGCGCTGCTTGATTGACAGGGGGCGGGGCTTGGTGTCTGTGGGAAAGCAGTCGCAAGAGGAGTAGGAAAGACACTACAAAAACAGTCAACTATAAAAAATAAAAAATTGATATAGCACGCAGCTGAGCAGCATTTAAACAATTCCATGCGATATGGATCACTTGCAATATGGATTGCACATGTCAATATTTCGATTTTGACGTGAATTTGATTAATTATGCAGCCCTACCACAAACAGTAGCCCCTTGGGGTTAGGACTAGGGAGTGAACATATTTTTAGTAAGTCTTCCCAAAAAGTAGATCTGAATTTGCCTGTGTTTGATACCTGTTTAGAGAGACAACAGTGTGTGTGTGTGCATGTGGTACTCACAGCCTGTGTGGACAGCATGTTGTTGATAGAGTGGTCATACTGCTCGGCCAGGATGGCCAGTTTCCTGGTCTGCTCCTCCTTCAGCCTCTTGAGCACCGCCTTGTGGTCGGCCTTGGGAGTGCTCTCCAACAGGTGGTTCCTCAGGGCCTTGTACTGACGTGTCTGGATCTTACACGTGTCCTGGAACTGCTTCTTAATCTGCAGCTCCTTAGACTGGGGGAGGGAGTGGGGGACTGTAAAATAGGTGTGTGTGTGTGTGCCAGTGTGTGTGTGTGTGTGTGTGTGTGCCAGTCTCTGTGTGTTCCTGACCTTTAAACTCTTGGGCTGCTGTCGGACCTCCATGACGTGTTTGCGTCTCAGCTCTCTCTCCCTCCTCTTGTTGTACTCCAGCTGATTGGTCAGTTCTGTCTGGTGCTGTGTCCTGATAAGCTCCGCCCTCATCTTCTGGATGGTTCCCAGATGTCTGAACTCCAGCTCCTGCATCGACTCGTGATGTCTGAGCAGCATGGCATGTTCCAAGTCCTTCTGGGTCTGACGCTTATTCAACTCCTGAGAGAGGGAGAAGAAGAGAGATTGAATGACAAGTAATATAACAATAATTTAGGGTTTCACACTTGTACAGTTGTGTTTTTTACACATGTTTTAAATGGAAATGTGGTTTCTTTGCATATCCCAACTCCCAGAGACACCCTCGGGGAGTGGGGTTATGGCCAGGGTCAGCCTGGAGACCCTGGAGAGCAGATTTTTCCCCTTGACTGCTCGGGGATGCGAACTAGCGACCTTTCGGTTACTGGTCCAACACTAACCGTTAGGTTACCTGCTTCCATATGTGGGGGGAGGGTGAAGGGGAGAGGAGGGAGAGAGATGGAGGCAGGAGGAGAGAGTGGTTGAAAGAGATAGAGGACAGGAAGAAAGGAGAGCGTGAATGAAAAGTGGTAAGGGGATGGAGGGAGGGGAGAGAAGGGTTGAAACAGAAATGGAGGAGAGGTAGAGAGGGTGTTAAGAGAGGAGAGGATGAAAGAGAGCATGAAAGATAATGAAAAATAAATGAATTGAGAAAGGAGAGGAATGTTCACACAAGACAGCTCCATGTGTTGAGTGATAACCTGTCATGTCCTTTGGAGGTGAATAGGAATGATGTGTGTCTGTGTGTTGTGTACCTCTCGTGCCAGGTCCTGCTCCACGTTGTGCCTGGCGATGAGTATCCTCCGTTTGAAGCGCCGGCACTCCAGCTCCAGGTACTGCCGCTGTCTCCTCAACAAGTTGGCTTCTTCCTCAGCCTGACAAATTACATCAAACTTTACTTAACTGTGTGGCTCAGTTGGTAATGGATCTTGCAACACCAAGGGTTGTGGGTTCGATTCCCGCTCAGGAATGACTAAGTTGCTTTGGATAAAAGCATCTGCTCTAGTATATATTGTATAATATCTTATATAGTACATTTTGTACCATAAAAATGCAGTACAAAGTACTTCACATACATCAATTAATAATACAAGAAAAGTACCATACGTTTATAGACAGATACATGAAGAGAGTACAACAATAGCAGAAGTCTCGAGGTATTGCTCGCCTGAGGTAGAATACCTCATGATAGTGTGGTATACAGTTTATCTACCAAGAGAGAAATCATCTATATTATTCGTAGCCTTCTATTTACCACCACAAACCAATGGTGGAAAAAGTAACCAATTGTTCTCAAAGATGGTGCCGATAGAGACAGCAGCTCCGCTTCTAGTCCTTTAGGAAACTGCAGTATTTTTTGTTGTTCATGTATTATTTCTTACATTGTTAGCCCAGAAAACCTTAAGTGTTATTACATACAGCCGGGAAAAACTATTGTATATCAGAGAGACGTCAACTTACCAGAACAACCAGCACTACGACCAGGAATACGACTTTCCCAAAACGGATCCTTTGTCTGCACCTCCCAGGGAATTCCAACTAATTCCAGAGGCCGACTCAAAACAACACCACCGGAGGAGAGCGTGCCGGAGCGGTCTTCTAGTGAGGCTTCGGATGTGCACACACCACCCACCACTTCAGAGTATATTACTCGTTAATGTCCAGTCATATTGCGAACAAAGTTGATAAAATTAGAGCAAGAGATGCTTTCCAAAGAGATATCCGGGATTGTAACATACTCTTTCACGGAAACATGGCAAGCTTGGGACATGCTGTCGGAGTTAGTACAATAAACGGGACTTTCAGTGCATCGTGCCGACACAAATAAACATCTCTCCGGTAAGAAGGGCGGGGGTGTATGTCTATGATTAAAAACTCATGGTGTAATTGTATCAACATACAGGAACTCAAGTCCTTTTGTTCACCTGACCTAGAATTCCTCACAATCAAATGCCAACCATATTATCTCCCAAGAGAACTCTCCTCCGTTATTGTCAGAGCCGTGTATATTCCCCCGCAAGCGGATACCAAGACGAGGAATTTCATTGGACTTTATGCAAACTGGAAACCATATGTCTGGGGATTTTAACAAAGCTACCTAAATTCTGTCAGCATATCGATTGCAGTACATGAGCGAGTAACATGCTCGACCACTGTTACTCTAACTTCCGCGATGCATTACAAAAAGAAAACCAGCCTCGTCGCGAACATCGACATCTTGCTTCCAGACAAATTCAACAACTTCTTTGCCCGCTTTGAGGACAATACAGTGCCACCGACGCGGCCCGCTACCAAAGACTGTGGGCTCCCATTCTCCGTCCGTGGCCGACGTAAGTAAAACATTTAAACGCGTTAACCCTTGCAGGGCTGCCGGCCCAGACGGCAACCCTAGCCACGTCTTCAGACCATGCGCAGACCAGCTGGCTGGTGTGTTTACGGACATATTCAACCAATCCCTATCTCAGTCTGCGGTCTCCACATGCTTCAAGATGGCCACCATTGTTCCTGTTCCCAAGGTAACTGAACTAAATTACTATTGCCCCGTAGCACTCACTTCTGTCATCATGAAATGCTTTGAGAGACTATGCAAAGATCACCCTACCTGTCACCCTAGACCCACTTCAATTTGCTTACAGCCCTAATAGGTCCACAGACGATGCAATCGCCATCACACTGCACAATCCCATCTGGACAAGAGGAATACCTTTGTAAGAATGCTGTACATTGACTACAGCTCAGCATTCAACACCATAGTACCCTCCAAGCTCATCATTAAACTTGAGTCCCCCGGTCTGAACCCCTCCCTGTGCAACTCGGCCCTGGACTTACTGATGGGCCGCCTCCAGGTGGTGAAGGTAGGAAACAACATCTCCACTCCACTGATCCTCACCACTGGGGCCCCACAAGTTTGCGATCTCAGCCCCCTCCTGTACTCCCTGTTCACCCACTACTACATGGCCATGCACGCGCCTCCAACTCAATCATCAAGTTTGCAGACGACACTACAGTGGTAGGCTTGATTACCAATAACAACAACGAGACAGCCTACAAGAAGAAGGTGAGTGCCCTCGGAGTGTGGTGTCACAAAAATAACCTCTCACTCAATGTCAGCAAAACAAGAGATGATCGAGGACTTCAGAAAACAGCAGAGGGAGCACCCCCCTATCCACATCGACGGGACAGCAGTGGAGAAGGTGGAAAGTTTTAAGTTCCTTTGTGTACATATACACCGACAAACTGAAATGGTACACAGACAGTGTGGTGAAGAAGGCGAAACACCGCCTCTTCAACCTCAGGAGGCTGAAAGAATGTGTCTTGTCACCTAAAACCCTCACTAACTTTTACAGGTGCACAATCAAGAGCATCCTGTCGGGCGGTATCACCCCCTGGAACGGCAACTGCATCGCCCACAACTAGTGATACACCGATATGCCATTTTTGGTCGACACCAATATTTTCCTTGACAAAAAAAACCAATAGCGATATACATTTTTGTGGCCTTTTAAGCATTCTAGTACAATTAAATAGTTAACACACACACATGGACGCAGCTGTCTAGGGCACTGCATCTCAGTGCAAGTGGCATCACTACAGTCCCTGGTTCGAATACAGGCTGTATCACATCCGGGCGTGAATGCGAGTTGCCATTTTTAGTTAATATCGGCCCAATTCCGATATGTTCACCGATATATCCTGCATCCCTACCCACAACCGCAGAGCTCTTCAGAGTGGTGCGGTCTGCAAAACGCATCCTGACCGCTTGCATCCCCGAACGGTATGGCAACCGCTAAGAATCCGACCGTAAGGCACTACAGAGGGTAGTGCGTATGGCCCAGTACATCACTGGGGATACAATCCAGGACCAAAATACTAGGCAGTGTCAGAGGAAGGGCCAAAAAATTGTCAAAGACACCAGTCACCCAAGTCATAGAGTATTCTCTTTGCGACCGGAGCGCCAATCCTAGGTCCAAAAGGCTCCTTAACAGCTTCTACCCCCAAGCCATAAAACTGCTGAACAATTAATCAAATGGCCACCCAGACTCTTTGCATTGACCCTTTTGTTTTTACACTGCTGCTACTCGCTGTTTATTTTCTATGCATAGTCACTTTACCCCTACTTACATCCACAAATTACCTCAACTAACCAGTCATTTGCGTTGATGTAACTTGTACTGTACCTGGAAGTGCTGGATGTTCTCCTTCTGCTTGGACAGCCACTCCTGCTTCTCCTTCTTAGGGGTTGACTGGTTCTCACTCAACTCCTACAGGACAGAGAGAAGTGAGTGTGTGTATACACCTCTCGTACCAGGTCCTGTTCCACATTGTGTGTGTACACATCTCTTGTACCAGGTCCTGTTCCACGTTGTGTGTGTGTGTACATCTCTTGTACCAGGTCTTGTTCCACAGTGTGTGTGTGTGTTTACGCGAGTGTGTTCGCTTGAACCAGGGACCCTCTGAACCCATCACCTAAAAAGCAGTGCTAAATTACAAAATAAAATTCTTACCAAAGTCATTCTGTAATTTGTGTGAACTATCCTTTTAAGTTGATATATAAATATAATATATGATATATAAATATATTGTATAGTTAAATTAAGGTTATACATTGATATACACTGCTCAAAAAAATAAAGGGAACACTTAAACAACACAATGTAACTCCATGTCAATCACACTTCTGTGAAATCAAACTGTCCACTTAGGAAGCAACACTGATTGACAATAAATTTCACATGCTGTTGTGCAAATGGAATAGACAACAAGTGGAAATGATAGGCAATTAGCAAGACACCCCCAATAAAGGAGTGGTTCTGCAGGTGGTGACCACAGACCACTTCTCAGTTCCTATGCTTCCTGGCTGATGTTTTGGTCACTTTTGAATGCTGGCGGTGCTTTCACTTTAGTGGTAGCATGAGACGGAGTCTACATCCCACACAAGTGGCTCAGGTAGTGCAGCTCATCCAGGATGACACAATGCGAGCTGTGGCAAGAAGGTTTGCTGTGTCTGTCAGCGTAAGTGTCCAGAGCATGGAGGCGCTACCAGGAGACAGGCCAGTACATCAGGAGACGTGGAGGAGGCCGTATGAGGGCAACAACCCAGCAGCAGGACCGCTACCTCCGCCTTTGTGCAAGGAGGAGCAGGAGAAGCACTGCCAGAGGTGCCAGAGCCCTGCAAAATGACCACCAGCAGGCCACAAATGTGCATGTGTCTGCTCAAACGGTTAGAAACAGACTTCATGAGGGTGGTATGAGGGCCTGACGTCCACAGGTGGGGGTTGTGCTTACAGCCCAACACCGTGCAGGACGTTTGGCATTTGCCTGAGAACACCAAGATTGGCAAATTCGCCACTGGCGCCCTGTGCTCTTCACAGATGAAAGCAGGTTGACACTGAGCACATGTGACAGATGTGACAGAGTCTGGAGACGCCGTGGAGAATGTTCTGCTGCCTACAACATCCTCCAGCATGACCGGTTTGGCGGTGGGTCAGTCATGGTGTGGGGTGGCCCTCCATGTGCTCGCCAGAGGTAGCCTGACTGCCATTAGCTACCCGAGATGAGATCCTCAGACCCCTTGTAAGATATATGCTGGTGCGGTTGGCCCTGGGTTCCTCCTAATGCAAGACAATGCTAGACCTCATGTGGCTGGAGTGTGTCAGTAGTTCCTGCAAGAGGAAGGCATTGATGCTATGGACTGGCCCGCCCGTTCCCCAGACCTGAATCCAATTGAGCACATCTGGGACATCATGTCTCGCTCCACCACAGACTGTCCAGGAGTTGGCGGATGCTTTAGTCCAGGTCTGGGAGGAGATCCCTCAGGAGACACTTCATCAGGAGCATGCCCAGGCGTTGTAGGGAGGTCATACAGGAACATGGAGGCCACACACACTACTGAGCCTCATTTTGACTTGTTTTAAGGACATTACATCAAAGTTGGATCAGCCTGTAGTGTTGTTTTCCACTTTAATTTTGAGTGCGACTCCAAATCCAGACCTCCATGGGTTGATAAATTTGATTTCCATTGATAATTCGTGTGTGATTTTGTTGTCAGCACATTCAACTATGTAAAGAAAAAAGTATTTAATACGAATATTTCATTCATTCAGATCTAGGATGTGTTATTTTAGTGTTCCCTTTATTTTTTTGAGCAGTATATATATATATATATATATATATATATCTCAGATGTGCAGTCCTATTGCTCCCAGCCTCAGACTGGTGAAACTCTCCTCAGGAAGAAGATAAAAAGGGGTGGGGTCTAGACAGAAACTAGTTGCAATAAGTTGCCACTTACCAAACCAATCACATATTTACACTGGTAGAGCTCCTAACAGTTTGTGATTCTGATTTGCAACAGGCAGCATATGACACAGGCTACTAAAAGGTTGTCCGGGATGGGGAAAAGGAAATGCCTCTCCTGAGGGAAAACCACATTTCTACTCAGAGCCAATCAATTGCGAGCATTGAATGTCAGCACTCCCATTCAAATCGCTAAATCCAAATAATGAAATTCCTCAGACTTCCAATAGTCAAGACAAGATTTTGGAAGGACGGTCACGCACGACTAAACTTCTCCAAGCTGTAATTTACATATAAGCTCTGGTGATTAAATTTGGCCCACATCCCTCCCATATAAATGGACCATTACCCAGGGTGCTACTAAAGCCTTGGTCCTTCAGAACTACTTCTAGGTCTAGATTGGTTGACGGCAAAGATGGACACTACTAGTCTACCACGCAGTAACAGCTACCTAGCTAGCCGTTCCATATCGGCTAAACTCACCCTCCTTTGACCTGGTCTCCGCAGCAACCCCAGCAGCCGGGCAAAGCCCAACTGAGTGATCCGGGTCAACAGCATCAACGTAACAGTGTTGCTTCCATCCCTGTTCCTGTCCCTCACTGGGCTCGAACGAGGGGCGCGTAGTAGTGCCTGTCCCTGTTCACCCACGAAGCAGCGTTACCTGTGTGTGTGTGTGTGTGTGTGTGTGTGTGTGTGTGTGTATTCAGATAGTATTCAGACCCCTTGACTTTTATACTTTGTTTCATTACAGCCTAATTCTAAAATGGATTAAATGTTTGTCTTTTCTTTCATCAATCGACAATCTCACGCAAAATGAGAAAGCAAAAACGGAAATATCACATTTACATAATTATTCAGACCCTATACACAGTACTTTGTTGAAGTGCCTTTGACAGCAATTACAGCCTGGAGTCTTCTTGGTTATGACGCTACAAGCTTGGCACTCCTGTATTTGGGGAGTATCTTCCATTCTTCTCTGCAGATCCTCTCATGCTCTAATGTTGGATGGGGAGCGACGCTGCACAGCTATTTTCAGGTCTCTCCAGTGATGTTCGATCGGGTTCAAGTCCGGGCTCTGGCTGGGCCACTCAAGGACATTCAGAGACTTGTCCCAAAGCCTCTCCTGCGCTGTCTTGGATGTGTGCTTAGGGTCGTTGTCCTGTCGGAAGGTGAACCTTCGCCCCAGTCAGGTCCTGAGCAATCTGGAGCAGGTTTTCATCAAGGATCTCTATACTTTGCTCCGTTCATCTTTGCCTTGATCCTGACTAGTCTCCCAGTCCCTGCAGCTAAAAAACATCCCCACAGCATGATGCTGCCACCACCATGCTTCACCGTATGGATGGTGCTAGGTTTCCTCCAGACATGACGCTTGGCATTCAGGCCAAAGAGTTCAATCTTGGTTTCATCAGACCAAAGAATCTTGTTTCTGTTTTGAGCCCTTGAAGGTGACTATTGGCAAACCTCAAGCAGGCTGTCATGTGCCTTTTACTGAGGAGTGGATCCCGTCTGGCCACTCTACCATAAAGGCCTGATTGGTCGAGTGCTGCATAGATGGTTGTCCTTCTGGAAGGTTCTCCCATCTCCACAGAGGAACTCTGGAGCTCTGTCAGTGACCATCAGATTCTTGGTCACCTCCCTGACCAAGGCCTTTCTCCCTTGACGGCTCAGTTTGGTTGAGCGGCAAGCAAAAGGAAAAGTCATGATGGTAACAAACTTATACCATTTAAGAAAAATGGAAGCCACTGTGATCTTGGGGACCTTCAATGCTGCAGACATTTTTTGGTACCCTTCCCCAGATCTGTGCCTCGACATAATCCTGTCTTGGAGCTCTACGGACAATTCCTTCGAGCTTATGGCTTGGTTTTTGCTTTGACATGCACTGTCAACAACCATATATAGACAGGTGTGTGTCTTTACAAATCATGTCCAATCACTTTAAGCTGTAGAAACATTAAGGATGATCAATGGAAACAGGATGAATCAAGTCTCATAGCAAAGGGTCTGAAAAATTACAGTTGAAGTCAGAAGCTTACATACACCTTAGCCAAATACAAATTGTGAAAAACTGAGTTTAAATGTAACATTTAATCCTAGTAAAAATTCCCTGTCTTAGGTCAGTTAGGATCACCACTTTTATTTGAAGAATGTGAAATGTCAGAATAATAGTATAGAGAATGATTTATGTCATCCATCACATTCCCAGTGGGTCAGAAGCTAACATACACTCAATTAGTATTTGGTAGCATTGCCTTTAAATTGCTTAACTTGGATCAAATGTTTCAGGTAGCCTTCCACAAGCTTCCCACAATTAGTTGGGTGAATTTTGGCCCATTCCTCCTGACAGAGCTGGTTTAAATGAGTCAGGTTTGTAGGCCTCCTTGCTCGCACACGCTTTTTCAGTTCTGCCCACACATTTTCTATGGGATTGAGGTCAGGGCTTTGTGATGGCCACTCCAATACCTTGACGATGTTGGCCTTAAGCCATTTTGCCACAACTTTGGAAGTATGCGTGGGGTCATTGTCCATTTGGAAGACCCATTTGCGACCAAGCTTTAACTTCCTGACTGATGTCTTGAGATGTTGCTTCAATATATCCAAATAATTTTCCTGCCTCATGATGCCATACATTTTGTGAAGTGCACCAGTCCCTCCTGCAGCAAAGCACCCCCATAACATGATGCTGCCACCCCCGTGCTTCACGGTTGGGATGGTGTTCTTCGGCCTCCCCCTTTTTCCTCCAAACACAATGATGGTCATTGTGGCCAAACAGTTCTAATTTTGTTTCATCAGACCAGAGGACATTTCTCCAAAAACTACAATCTTTGTCCCCATGTGCAGTTGCAAACCATAGTCTGAATATTTTATGGCAGGTTTGGAGCAGAGGCTGCTTCCTTGCTGAGCGGCCTTTCAGGTTATGTTGATATAGGACTCGTTTTACTGTGGATATTAGATACGTTTGTACCTGTTTCCTCCAGCATCGTCACAAGGTCCTTTGCTGTTGGTCTGGGATTGATTTGCACTTTTTGCACCAAAGTACATTCATCTCTAGGAGACAGAACGTGTCTCCTTCCTGAGCGGTATGACGGCTGCGTGGTCCCATGGCGTTTATACTTGCATACTATTGTTTGCACAGATGAACGTGGTACCTTCAGGCGTTTGGAAATTGCTCTCAAGGATGAACCAGACTTGTGGAGGTCCACAATTTTTTTTTCTGATTTTCTCATGATGTTAAGCAAAGAGGCACTGAGTTTGAAGGTAGGCATTGAAATACATCCACAGGTACACCTCCAATTGACTCAAATGATGTCAATTAGCCTATCAGATGCTTCTAAAGCCATGACATCATTTTCTGGAATTTTCCAAGCTGTTTAAAGGCACCATATGCAAACTTCTGACCCACTGGAATTGTGATATAGTGAATTATAAGTGAAATAATCTGTCTGTAAACAAGTGTTGGAAAAATGACTTGTGTCATGCACAAAGTAGATGTCCTAAACGACTTGCCAAAACTATAGTTTGTTAAAACAAGAAATTTGTAGAGTGGTTGAAAAACGAGTTTTAATGACTCCAACCTAAGTGTATGTAAACTTCCGACTTCAACTGTACGTAAATAAGGTATTTTCTGCAAGCATTTCTAAAAACCTGTTTTCGCTTTGTCATTATGGGGTATTTTGTGTAGATTGATAGATATGTGGAAAAAGAGAAAGGGTCTGAATACTTTCCAAATGCACTGTGTGTGTGTGTGTGTGTGTGTACCTCTTTAAGCTGCTCCTTGCGAAGTTTGTACTCTCGTTTCTGAGACTCCAGGAAGCTGCTGAGTTCTTTCTTCTGTTGGACCTGAATGTGCTGCTGGAACTTCTTCTCATCGTTGTTAAATGTCTTTGCCTGCGCGCCCGCACACACACACACACACACACACACACACACACACACACACAGAGAGAAAACTGCATGAACAGGAGTTGGGATGTATGAAGTTCTCATTGTCCTCTGTGTGGGGAGAGTATAGCAGAGAAGACTGAAGGACCAAATCAGGATTTAGAAATTCAATCAACCAATTTGAAGCCAGAAAAAGGACAGTCATTTTTAAAATATATAAGTATGGTATATAGGTCTATTACAATATAGATACTGTATATAGGTCCATTACAATATAGATACTGTATATAAGCCAGCAGCATACCACCCTGCATACCACTGCTGGCTTGCTTCTAAAGCTAAGCAGGGTTGGTTCTGGTCAGTCCCTGGATGGGAGACCAGATGCTGCTGGAAGTGGTGTCGAGGGCCAGTAGGAGGCACTCTTTCCTCCGGTCTTAAAAATATCCCAATTCCCCAGGGCCCTGCACTGTGTAGGGTGCTGTCTTTCAGATGGGATGTTAAACGGGTGTCCTGACTCTGAGGTCATTAAAGATCCCATGGCACTTATCTTAGGGGTGTTAACCCCAGTGTCCTGGCTAAATTCTCTATCTGGCCCTCAAACCATCATGGTTTGGCTCATACATCCATCTCCCTAGGTTGTTGCTGTAAATGAGAATGTGTTCAGTCAACTTACCTGGTGAAATAAATAAAAAATATAGGTCCATTACAATATAGACTACCTCATCCCCATTCGCACATCTATCATGTTAATTGTAATTATTTCACCTCCCTAATCTTCTACATTTGCACACACTGTACATAGAATTTTCTATTGTGTTATTGACTGTACGGTTGTTTGTGTGTAACTGTGTTGTTCTTGCCGCACTGCATCGCTTTATCTTGGCCAGGTTGCAGTTGTAAATGAGAACTTGTTCTCAACTGGCCTACCTGGTTAAATAAAGGTAAAATAAATATATTTTAAGGCAAAAGGTGGCTATTTGAAGAATCTCAAATATAAAATATATTTGGATTTGTTTAACACTTCTTTGGTTACGAAATGTTTACATGTGTATTATTTCATAGTTGATGTATTCACTATTAATCTATTACGTAGAAAATAAACTCACCAAAAAGAAACGTCCCTTTTTCAGGACCCTGTCTTTCAAAGATGATTCGTAAAAATACAAATAACTTCACAGATCTTCATTGTAAAGGGTTTAAACACTGTTTTCCATGCTTCTTCAATGAACCATAAACAATGAATGAACATGCACCTGTGGAACTGTCTTTAAGACACTAACAGCTTACAGACGGTAGGAATTTAAGGTCACAGTTATGAAAACATAGGACACTAAAGAGGCCTTTCTACTGACTCTGAAAAACACCAAAAGAAAGATGCCCAGGGTCCCTGCTCTTCTGCGTGAACGTGCCTTAGGCATGCTGCAAGGAAGCATGAGGACTGCAGATGTGGCCAGGGCAATAAATTGCATAAATTGTATGTGTGTACTGTGAGACGCCTAAGACAGTGCTACAGGGAGACAGGACGGACAGCTGATCATCCTCGCAGTGGCAGACCACATGTAACAACACCTGCACAGGATCAGTACACCCCAACATCACACTGCGGGACAGGTACTGGATGGAAACAACAATTGCCCGAGTTACACCAGGAACGCAAAATCCCTCCATCAGTGCTCAGACTGTCCGCAATAGGCTGAGAGAGGCTGGACTGAGGGCTTGTAGGCCTATTTGTAAGGCAGGTCCTCACCAGACATCACCAGCAACAACGTCGCCTATGGGCACAAACCCACCGTCGCTGGACCAGACAGGACTGGCAAAAAGTGCTCTTCATTGACAAGTAGTGATTTTGTTTCACCGGGGGGATGGTCGGGTTCGCGTTTAATGTCAAAGGAATGAGCGTTACACCGAGGCCTGTACACTGGAGCGGGATCGAATTTGGAGGTGGAGAGTCCAACATGGTCTGGGGCGGTATGTCACAGCATCATCGGACTGAGCTTGTTGTCATTGCAGGCAATCTCAATGCTGTGCGTTACAGGGAAGACATCCTCCTCCCTTATGTGGTACCCTTCCTGCAGGCTCATTCTGACATGACAATGCCACCAGCTTGTTCTATGCGTGACTTCCCGCAAGACAGGAATGTCAGTGTTCTGCCGTGGCCAATGAAGAGCCTGGATCCCAACCCATTGAGCACGTCCGGGATCGGAGGGTGAGGGCCATTGCCCCCAGAAATGTCCGGGAACTTGCAGGTGCCTTGGTGGAAGAGTGGGGTAACATCTCACAGCAATAACTGGTCAATCTGGTGCAGTCCATGAGGAGGAGACGCACTGCAGTACTTAAAGCAGTTGGTGGCCACACCAGATACTGACTTACTTTTGATTTTGACAACCCCTTTGTTCAGGGACACATTCCAGTCTCAACGTCAACAGTGAAGAGGAGACTCCGGGATGCTGGCCTTCTAGGCAGTGTTCCCATGTGGTGTCGGTGTTCCTTTACCCATCTCAATCTTTTCTTTTTATTGGCCAGTCTAAATATGGCTTTTTCTTTGCAACTCTGCCTAGAAGGCCAGCATCCCCGAGTCGCCTCTTCACTGTTGATGTTGAGACGGGTGTTTGCGGGTACTATTTAATGAAGCTGCCAGTTGAGGACTTGTGAGGCGTCTGTTTCTCAAACTAGACACTGATGTACTTGTCCTCTTGCTCAGTTGTGCACCAGGGCCTCCCACTCTTTCTATTCTGGTTAGAGCCAGTTTGCGCTGTTCTGTGAAGGGAGTAGTCCACGGCGTTGTAGGAGATCTTCAGTTTCTTGGCAATTTATCGCATAGAATAGCCTTCATTTCTCAGAACAAGAATAGACTGACGAGTGTCAGAAGAAAGTTATTTGTTTCTGGCCATTTTGAGCCTGTAATCGAACCGACAAATGCTGATGCTCCAGATACTCAACTAGTCTAAAGAAGGACAGTTTTATTGCTTCTTTAAATCAGCACAACAGTTTCAGCTGTGCTTATGTAATTGCAAAAGGTTTTTCGAATGATCATTTCGCCTTTAAAAATGATAAACTTGGATAAGCTAACATCTTTTGCCATTGGAACACAGGAGTGATGGTTGCTGATAAAGGGCCTCTGTACGCCTATGTAGATATTCCTTTTTTTTATCACCCGTTTCCAGCTACAATAGTCATTTACAACATTAACAATGTCTACACTGAATTTCTGATCAATTTGATGTTATTATTATAATGGACAAAAAAAGTTAGCTTTTCTTTCAAAAATAAGGACATTTCTAAGTGACCCGGAACTTTTGAACGGTGGTGTGTGTGTGTATCGATCTGTCTCTGTGTGTGTGTAGGTCTGTCTCCGTGTGTGTGTGTATTAATGAAGTATACAGTATAAACCCTGGATTGCGTATGCAATAAGGTCACTGTAATAAAATATACTTGGCAAAAACAAAAAGTACACATTGATAAAGGCACCTCTATAGCTTCTAAAATCTGTTTTACAATGTTGGGGAGCACAAATATGGCTGGCAATGGCTACAAAACAGTCAGCCATCAAGCCATTATATGGGGCGGCAGGGTAGCCTAGTGGTTAGAGCGTTGGACTAGTAACCGAAAGGTTGCAAGTTCGAATCCCCGAGCTGACAAGGTACTAATCTGTCGTTCTGCCCTTGAACAGACAGTTAACCCACTGTTCCTAGGCCGTCATTGAAAATAAGAATTTGTTCTTAACTGACTTGCCTGGTAAAATAAAGGTAAAATAAATAAAAAAATATACACATCAATCGTGTGCGCCTCTGTGTGTATTATATATATATATAATGGCAAGTCAGATATATATATATATATATATATATCTCTGTGTGTGTGTCTCTTATCTCCGTACATCTTTCTCCATAGCAGCCTGGTGTCTCTTGACCAGTTTCTCTATCTCCTGGGCGAAGCTGTTCCTCTGGCTCTCCAGCTCTTTGTCCAGACGGAGCCGGTGTTCATCCATCTCGGCCTTCAGCTTGTTCTCCAGACCCATCAGATGCTTCTGGTGCTGCCGCCTCATCCTCTTATAGCCAGACATCTGCTCCCTCAGCTCACTGTCCTGCTCGTGCTCCTGCATCTCACGAGTCACCTGGGGGGGGGAAAGGTAGAGAGAGAGTTCTGTTAACTTACTGTTGTGATAGTCTCTGCTATAGTGTCACCTGTTGAAGGACTTGAGTGGTTTTTGGAATTTAGAGAAAGAGTTTCAAAAAAAGAGATTAAAATAACAGAATAAAAGAGAGATGTCTCACCAGTGAGGCAGTGTGTGTATGTTCTCACCAGTGAGGCAGTGTGTGTTCTCACCAGTGAGGCAGTGTGTGTGTGTGTGTGTGTGTTCTCACCAGTGAGGCAGTGTGTGTTCTCACCAGTGAGGCAGTGTGTGTATGTGTGTGTGTTCTCACCAGTGAGGCAGTGTGTGTGTGTCACCAGTGAGGCAGTGTGTGTGTGTTCTCACCAGTGAGGCAGTGTGTTCTGTGAGGCAGTGTGTGTGTGTTCTCACCAGTGAGGCAGTGTGTGTGTGTTCTCACCAGTGAGGCAGTGTGTGTGTGTTCTCACCAGTGAGGCAGTGTGTGTGTGTTCTCACCAGTGAGGCAGTGTGTGTGTGTTCTCACCAGTGAGGCAGTGTGTGTGTGTTCTCACCAGTGAGGCAGTGTGTGTGTGTTCTCACCAGTGAGGCAGTGTGTGTTCTCACCAGTGAGGCAGTGTGTGTGTGTTCTCACCAGTGAGGCAGTGTGTGTGTGTTCACCAGTGAGGCAGTGTGTGTATGTGTGTGTTCTCACCAGTGAGGCAGTGTGTGTATGTGTGTGTTCTCACCAGTGAGGCAGTGTGTGTATGTGTGTGTTCTCACCAGTGAGGCAGTGTGTGTATGTGTGTGTTCTCACCAGTGAGGCAGTGTGTGTTCTCACCAGTGAGGCAGTGTGTGTATGTGTGTGTTCTCACCAGTGAGGCAGTGTGTGTATGTGTGTGTTCTCACCAGTGAGGAAGTGTGTGTAGGTGTGTGTGTTCTCACCCGTGAGGCAGTGTGTT
This sequence comes from Oncorhynchus tshawytscha, assembly GCF_018296145.1. NCBI lineage: Eukaryota > Metazoa > Chordata > Actinopteri > Salmoniformes > Salmonidae > Oncorhynchus > Oncorhynchus tshawytscha. The sequence goes on from NC_056461.1 coordinate 39,181,488, forward strand.
CTCACCCGTGAGGCAGTGTGTGTAGGTGTGTGTGTTCTCACCCGTGAGACAGTGTGTGTAGGTGTGTGTTCTCACCAGTGAGGCAGTGCGTATGGTAGCGAAGTGTTCTCTGTTGCGTTCTCTGTAGTGTTTCCTTGGGGGTTGAGCGGCCGGGGGCTCAGTGGGATGGCCCTGCACCTCTGGGTCACCATGGTTACCCTCCTCTTCCTCCTGGCCAAGGCATTGTCATCATTATCAACATCATGTGTACATGCAGTGTGTGTGTGTGTATATATATATATATACACACACACACACACACACACACATGTATAGCGGTGTGTGTATCAAGGTGTGTGTATGTATGGTATGTATAGCAGTTTATACAACGTGTGGGTCTAATCCTGGACGATTGGTTAAAACCGCATTCCAGCCAGTGTCTATTCCACAAGTTACCACCGGCTAAATCTATGACATTAAAATGCCTGTTTACTCTGTTCCATCGGACTGCTTAATCCACTGTCTCAACAGCCCAGCCAGGCAATTTATAAACTTGATCTCCACTATAAAAAGCATCTGGCCATTATCTCAGATTTCTTTTAGACTAACATTTAGTTTTCAACAGCGGAGATTTGTATAAACCTTGCCGTCTGTCTCTCTGACATTTGCAACATGGCTTCACTGCCGAAATTCCATCCTCAGCGGTCCCATAGTAATGAATGTGTTGGGAGTCGGGATGAGATAGACAGGAAGCTTTTCTCAGCCAGACGAAATCATCATTGTTTTTATGGACATACAAAGAAATGTCAACAGAAAACAGGTCAAACTAAACAAAATGCAGATAGTTAGCAGTCTTCCCAGCTTCAGTTTTTAGTCATTGTGTTAGCTGTGTTGTTGGCTAGCTCCTCTGAACAACACTGTCCTGATGAGAGAGAACATTTTCTATGCCAGGTGAAATCGCACATCATTAGCACATTGTTATGGATGTCTCCAAATAAAAGTCACTAGACAACGGCTTAAAAAAAATGCAAATGCAGCTACTTATTCTGGCTGCACTGCTGTTATTCTGGCTGCACTGCTGTTATTCTGGCTGCACTGCTGTTATTCTGGCTGCACTGCTGTTATTCTGGCTGCACTGTTTGACGTGACTAAGCCGTAGTTGGCTAGCTAGCAAGGGATAAGAACGTTACGAACGAACGACTGGGTCACGTCCATAAACACAGAACAAAAAGACTGTGTGGCAGCCGAACCGATAGAACAAACTTCCAGCCAGCTTGGGTAGCAAACCTAGATTTGTGTCGGGACTACAGTAATAGTCAGAAGTTTAGACACACGCACTCATTCAGGGGTTTTTCTTTATTTTTACTATGTTCTACATTGTAGAATAATAGTGAAGACATCACAACTATGAAATAACACATACAGAATCATGTAGTAACCAAAAACATGTGTTAAAGAAATCAAAACATATTTTAGAATCAAGCAGCCACCCTTTGCCTTGATGACAGCTTTGCACACTCTTGGCATCCTCTCAACCAGCTTCACCTGGAACACTTTTCAAACAGTCCTGAAGGAGTTCCCACATATGCTGAGCACTTGTTGGCTGCTTTTCCATCACTCTGCGGTCCAACTCATCCCAAACCATCTCAATTGGATTGAGTTTGGGTGATTGTGGAGGCCAGGTCATCTGATGCAGCAATCTATCACTATCCTTTTTGGTCAAATAGCCCTTACACAGCCTGGAGGTGTGTTTTGGGTCATTGTCCTGTTGGAAAACAAATGATAGTCACACTAAGCACAAGCCAGATGGGATGGCGTATCGCTGTAGAATGCTGTGGTAGCCATGCTGGTTAAGTGTGCCTTGAATTCTAAATAAATCACAGACAGTATGATCAGCAAAGCACCCTCACACTTCCTCCTCCATGCTTCACGGTGGGAACCACACATGCAGAGATCATCCGTTCACCTAATCTGCGTCTCACAAAGACACAGAGGTTGGAACCAAAGATGTTTATGTTGAGATGTGTCCATTGAATTCTCTGAAGCATTCATTTGGGCTGCAATTTCTGAGGCTGGTAACTCTAATGAACCTATCCTCTGCAGCAGAGGTAACTCTGGGTCTTCCTTTCCTGTGGCGTTCCTCATGAGAGCCAGTTTCATCATAGCACTTGATGGTTTTTGTGACTGTAATTAAAGAAACCTTTAAAGTTCTTGACATTTTCAAGATTGACTGACCTTCATGTCTTAAAGTAATGATGGACTGGCGTTTCTCTTTGCTTATTTGAGCTGTTCTTGCCATAATATGTTCTTGGTCATTTACCAAATAGGGCTATCTTCTGTATACGACAGCCCTACCTTGTCACAACACAACTGATTGTCTCAAACACATTAAGAAGGAAAGAAATTCCACAAATTAACTTTTAACAAGGCACACTTGTTAATCGAAATGCATTCCAGACGACAACCTCATGAAGCTGGTTGAGAGAATGCCAAGAGCGTGTAAAACTGTCATCAAGGCAAAGGGTGGATACTTTGAAGAACCTCAAATATAAAATATATTTTGATTTGTTTAACACTTTTTGGGTTACTACATGATTCCATATGTATTATTTCATAGTTCTGATTTCATCATTATTATTCTACAATGTAGAAAATAGTACAAATAAATAAGAACCATTGAATGAATAGGTGTGTCTAAACTTTTGACTGGTACAGTATATCTCACGGAAGGAGGAAATAGTATGAATAAATATATCAAAACAAAGTTTTTAAATTAAAAGTGTCAATCATTTGAATATGTTGGTAACCCGATATATAAAAGTGATCATTTCTTCGAAGCCGTTGTTTGGAGTATATATTAGCACGGGGTCGCTTAGTCTCGGGCCTAACACCCATGCCAATATATCCTCCAAAACAGCGGCTGCCCGGCCATCATCACTTCAGTGTGTAGTAGCCCCACCAGTTTAAGGTGTATGACAGAGCTGTTGGACATGACCGTGTGGTCTCCCTCCATCAGGTCCAGTTCACTGCGGTCGTCCTGTGCTGCTTCATTCAGACTGTTGACTGAGCTGCTCTGGGAGCTGATAGACATACTGGGGATGGACTGGTTACTGCCCACACTGTTCACTGTGTCTGTACGACCTGCACCGTGCTCCACCTCCTAGACACACCCAGACAGAGAGAGACACCCAGACAGTGAGAGAGAGACAGACAGCCAGAGAGAGAGGGGGAGGGAGACAGACAGCCTCACAAATAGGAAAACAGAGAGTGGTCAGATAGTATGTTCAGTTTCATCCCCTGGCTGCTACCTCTGCTCTGATTGGTACTGAAGATTACATGCAAACTACCCCACACACACACATCCTCTTCCCCTTCACCACCACACACACCTCGTCTCCATCCTGTGTCTCAGCCTGTGGTCCGTTGTGAGCCTCCTGGAACAGGATCTTCTTCATCTTACGGTACTGCAGGTTGTCCAGCTCCCTGACCGCCTCTTTGGTCCTCAGGATCAGATCCATCAGAACAGAGTCTGGACGCTCTCGTTGGACAAACGCATGCTACAGGGGGAGGAGAGAGAGGGAGAGAGGAAGGGAAAATGTGAAGGAGGGGAAGGACGGGGTAAAGTTAATTTATTAATTCAAGCCTATTCAGTTCACCAGTTGACATTTGCATAGCATTATTTTTAGGGCGTTTTCACACTTTGTGCCTTTCAGACAATTTTTGTGAACTCTCAAAAGAACCCCGAACCGAACTGAGATCGAGAGGTGGTCGGAGTTCAGTTCGCTTGAATTCTGCGGTGCGGTCTCTTTTTTTAGGGCAATGTGAACGCAAAGCTTCCCAGATTTGCTTGTCATTATTCCTGCACGACACACTAGACTACTGCAACACCATTTCCCCTGACATAACCCCCCCCACACGAGACTACTGACATAACCCCCCCACACGAGACTACTGACATAACCCCCCACCGAGACTACTGACATAACCCCCCACACGAGACTACTGACATAACCCCCCCCACACGAGACTACTGACATAACCCCCCACACGAGACTACTGACATAACACCCCCCCCACACGAGACTACTGACATAACCCCCCACACACGAGACTACTGACATAACCCCCCCCACACGAGACTACTGACATAACTACTGACATAACCCCCCACACGAGACTACTGACATAACCCCCCCCAACACGAGACTACTGACATAACCCCCCAACACGAGACTACTGACATAACCCCCCACGAGACTACTGACATAACCCCCCGAGACTACTGACATAACCCCCCACGAGACTACTGACATAACATAACCCCCCCCACGAGACTACTGACATAACCCCCCCCCACGAGACTACTGACATAACCCCCCCCCACGAGACTACTGACATAACCCCCCACACGAGACTACTGACATAACCCCCCCCCAACACGAGACTACTGACATAACCCCCCCCCCAACACGAGACTACTGACATAACCCCCCACACGAGACTACTGACATAACCCCCCCCCCTACACGAGACTACTGACATAACCCCCCCCACGAGACTACTGACATAACCCCCCACACGAGACTACTGACATAACCCCCCACACGAGACTACTGACATAACCCCCCACACGAGACTACTGACATAACCCCCCACACGAGACTACTGACATAACCCCCCCACACGAGACTACTGACATAACCCCCCCCCCACACGAGACTACTGACATAACCCCCCAACACGAGACTACTGACATAACCCAACACGAGACTACTGACATAACCCCCCACACGAGACTACTGACATAACCCCCCACACGAGACTACTGACATAACCCCCACACGAGACTACTGACATAACCCCCCACACGAGACTACTGACATAACCCCCCACACGAGACTACTGACATAACCCCCCCCACATGAGACTACTGACATAACCCCCCACACGAGACTACTGACATAACCCCCCCCGAGACTACTGACACGAGACTACTGACATAACCCCCCCCACGAGACACGAGACTACTGACATAACCCCCCCACACGAGACTACTGACATAACCCCCCAACACGAGACTACTGACATAACCCCACACGAGACTACTGACCCCCCAACACTAGACTACTGACATAACCCCCCACACTAGACTACTGACATAACCCCCACACTAGACTACTGACATAACCCCCACACTAGACTACTGACATAACCCCCACACTAGACTACTGACATAACCCCCCACACTAGACTACTGACATAACCCCCCCCTAGACTACTGACATAACCCCCCCACGAGACACCCCCGAGACTACTGACATAACCCCCCCCCACACCCCCAACACGAGACTACTGACATAACCCCCCCGAGACACACTAGACTACTGACATAACCCCCACACTAGACTACTGACATAACCCCCACACGAGACTACTGACATAACCCCCACACGAGACTACTGACATAACCCCCACACGAGACTACTGACATAACCCCCACACGAGACTACTGACATAAACCCCCCACACGAGACTACTGACATAACCCCCCACCCTACCATAACACGAGACTACTGACATAACCCCCCCACACGAGACTACTGACATAACCCCCCACACGAGACTACTGACATAACCCCCACACGAGACTACTGACATAACCCCCACACGAGACTACTGACATAACCCCCACACGAGACTACTGACATAACACGAGACTACCCCCCCACACGAGACTACTGACATAACCCCCACACGAGACTACTGACATAACCCCCCCACGAGACTACTGACATAACCCCCACACTAGACTACTGACATAACCCCCCACACTAGACTACTGACATAACCCCCACACGAGACTACTGACATAACCCCCACACGAGACTACTGACATAACCCCCCACTAGACTACTGACATAACCCCCACACTAGACTACTGACATAGACTACTGACATAACCCCCCACACGAGACTACTGACATAACACTAGACTACTGACCCCCCACACGAGACTACTGACATAAACACGAGACTACTGACATAACCCCCACACGAGACTACTGACATAACCCCCACACGAGACTACTGACATAACCCCCACACGAGACTATTGACATAACCCCCCACACTAGACTACTGACATAACCCCCCCCCACACTAGACTACTGACATAACTACTGACCCCCACACTAGACTACTGACATAACCCCCACACTAGACTACTGACATAACCCCCCACACTAGACTACTGACATAACCCCTCACATTGGTGCCATAGGAGAGAGAAGATGGTGTGCAGGTTTGCAGAAAGAAAATGTGTGCAGTCGTTGGATATTGATTAGCAATTGTCAAGGATGCACAGAAATGCCAAAATATGCGTGGAATTTGTGTTCAGATTATGTGTTTGCAATATGTGATCTATAGGCTGGGTGTTAAGTTAGTGGTATATTCCCTAGAGGGGTTTGAATAGAGAGAAGACAGTAATCTATAGGTTGGGAACAATTCTCGCTCTTAAAGGGGCAGTCGCCTATATTGGGTGTATAAATTCATTATTCAATCTGCAGTTAACTCTTCTGCTATTTATTCTGTTACCAATAATATTTACATGTTAATAGTACCTTCTGATTACATTTATTATGTCTCATATTTTGAATAGATTATTATTATTTGTTGTTTTACGGCTTTTTCCCCCCAATTTCGTGGAATCCAAATTGGTAGTTACAGTCTTGTCTCATCGCTGTAACTCCCGTACGAACACAACCAAGCCGCACTGCTTCTTGACACAATGCCCACTTAACCAGGAAGCCAGCTGCACCAATGTGTCAGAGGAAACACTGTACACCTGGCGACAGTGTCAGCGTGCAATGCGCTCGGCCCGCCACAGGATTCGCTAGTGCGCGATGGGACAAGGACACGATGCTGGACTAATTTGTGCACCGACCAATGGGTCTCCCGGTCGCTTCCGGCTGCGACAGAGCCTGGAATTGAACCCAGAATCTTTAGTGGCACAGCCAGTACTGCGATGCAGTGCCTTTCATCACAGCGCCACTCAGAAGACTTTTGTCTCATATTTTAACCAATTGCAATCTATAAGATTCCAAAATGTAAGTTGGCTGTATCACAACCAGTCGTGATTGGGAGTCCCATAGGGCGGAGCACAATTAGCCCAGCGTTGTCTGGGCTTGGCCCGTGTAGGCAGTCATTATAAATAAGAATTTGTTCTGAACTGTCTTGCCTAGTTAAATAAAGTTTTTTTTATATATCTCTCTCGTGGAATGGCTCCTCCTGCACTTTGTAAAAACCCCAAAGTGCATTGAGTGAATATCTTGGTTCGTTTTTAAACATAGTGATGTGAATGCAACAAGTACTCTAAACTATTTTGTGAATATAAAGAGAACAGTTCTTTAGCTTTTTTTTTTTTAAAGCCCCGAGTTCTCTTTAAAGAGGACTGAGATCGGTTATTTTAAAAGAGGACTATATGCGAAAAAACCCAAAAACCTAAAATCTTCATGTCAATGTATTATTATTATTTTTTTAAAGTGTTCTCACGTTTAGTAGATGGTCAGACTTGGGTCTATCCTGGGGGATTTTCTGAAGGCAGGAGTCAACAAAGTTTCTAAAGTAATCCGTCCTGCATAGAGAGAGGAAGGGGAGGGAAGGAGGGAGGGATAAAGAGCAAGTGAAGAAGAAAAAAACATTGGCACAATTACATTGAAGTAACAGTCAAATCCGTCACCTATGATAGCCCTAATGCGTAATAGCTATAGCACTACAATAAAATGCTATATCCTTATGAAATTACCTGGAGTTGTGTGTGTCTCAGGTTTTCCGTTATGAAAATGTGGCACCGGACAATTAAGAAATGTACCGGACCCCGTTCGTATTGGGTGCGTACCCGGATTAGGGAGTCCACCCATGGTGCTCAGAATGACAGAAATCACATTTTGATCATGGTAATACATCTGAAGAGAACGTGCAAGTGGAGGATACAACGACGTGTCCTTCTTTACCACTCACATTGAAGACGTCAGAAGAACCTTTACTTTTCCTTAGACAACAAGAGGAGTAACGAACAGCTAAATCACGAGCCAAAGCATACGAGCCGTGTGAGTTAAGTCTGGGGGAAGCAAATGTTCCCCGTGAATGCACCTTTAAAATAAAGCATTCCTTGCATCATCACGTTTGCAGAGACTGATGTAAGACAGTCCACTATTCAGAATGCGATGAGTAGATTGGCTAGTCATGATTTAGGTTTATAATACAACTGAATCACTGTTCTCAAAAAAGACAGTTCAATGCGTGGCTGAGTGGCGTATAGAGTAGAGGCCTGGGCTATAGGCCATATCAGACATGTTTCTTCTTTCTTTGTACGGGAAAACACATTTCATACAATTCTACTACACTTTGTATGACTGGAGACATCAGCTGAATCCTTTCTTAATAAGACAAATGACAGGGTAGCCTACTCTGCTGACAATGACAAACAGATCAATAACATCAACGCTGTCCATATAAACAGGCCTCAGAGAAGGGGAGACACATAGAAAATGACGTCCATCTAAACTGGAGGAGGAAAGTATTGTCCAGAAACAAAAATAAGTGGCACTGACCCAACATTTATAAAGAGTGAACATGCTCAGTGCCCACTCACTGGGGATACGGCCGATGCTCTCTGCTGGTGCCAATAAACTAGCATATAGGACTACTGTTGTTCGCTCAATTAAGTTGAGAATTTTGATAAATATAAAGACAGGTTAGAGTCTTTTATTTGCTTTACAAAAGTCATTTGTTTTCCAAACTATGTTTTCTCACGATTTCATTTAGAAATATAGCGATATGCCTGGCAGAGCCCCTCTACTTTTCACTGACAGTCACAACTGATCTATTTGGTATTTGCAGCACGCGCTGCTTTTCTTTCCCGACCGTAGGCAATGCGATTTAAAACGATCCACAACTTATCTTTTTTTTTTTTTTTTTTACAGCTAGGGGAAGCTAAATGATCCTCTTTGGCCAAATCATGCTTTAGTAGCCTATTCTGAATGATTTCATTTATTTCTGTATAGACAGTAGGCTATATCATTTTGGCAATTTAATTCAATTCACTTAGCGAAAGCTTCCCTAAGCCTTATGGACACGCTGCCTATGTCAATCTACTATCCCCCACAGTAGAACAGTGTACCTATTCTATTGGTCAGCTTGTCGAGAAAGAAATAGCCGAAACAGACTCTGGGACAGTTGTGGGACAATAGATCCCAAATTCATACAACCAGTAGGCCTAGGCTACATTAAAAAAAAAACATTCAAAAGCAATGAGGCTCATGCAACATATTAGACCATTTAGCTTAAAATGTTGATAAACTGTTATTTCTTCACATTATTAGGGCAGCAATGCGCCAAGACTGGACAATGAAAGAAAGTTACAAACCAATAGAACACGAGAGAAATAGCTTACTAGTTTCAATGGCCTGTCTTCAGACAAGTCTTGATCAATGGCCTGTCTTCAAACAAGTCTATCAGATAATTGCCTCCACTGATTTTGCCTTTAGGCTACTTTGAAGCAAGGTAAAACATGCCTCATAAAACATGCCCCGTGCTGTCCCATGTAAATATAGTTATTCATTGTTTTTTCGTGAAAACCTTGTATATATTTCAATATTACTTTCCATCTACGAACTGAACATACTCTCCTGCAACCCGCCTCACCCAATGTGGTACGGATCTGCTATTTTGTATACTTATAAACTGGAACAACCATCAAAAGCTAGCCAGCTAACTGGCTACTAGCTAGTAGTCAATTAGCCATTGCTAGGCCAATCTGCTAGGACCACCTCCCGGCTAGCTGAAGAGGCCCATCAGCCACTCCTTGGGCTACAATACCTATTTTGCCAATTGGACCGGACTACCGACGTAATTCTGCCGAGGGGGATTTTTCAACTGGCTCCTCCGTTGCGACATCCCCTGAATGCCATACCGCTAGCCGTGGCCTGCTAGCTGTCTAGAGCACATTGGACTGTTAGCTTAAGAGGCCCATTGGACAAATTCTTTGGCCACTATACCTATTTTGCCAAATGGCCTGGTTTACCACACGGAGCCCTGCTGATCCGTCTGCCGACGTAACTGCACGAGGGTGCCAAAACAGACTTTCTTCCGTCGCGACTTCCCTCAAAGACCCTTCCGCTAGCTTGCTAGCCCCAGCCCGCTAGCTGCCTGAAGCCACTCACTGGACTCCTATGATCACTCGGCTACGCATGCCTCTCCCTAACATCAATATGCCTTGTCCATTGCTGTTTTGGTTAGCAATTGTTGCCTTATTTCACTGTAGAACCTCTAGCCCTGCTCAATACGCCTTAGTTAACACTTTAGTTCCACCTCCCACACATGGGGTGACATCACCTGGTTTAAATGATATTCGAGACAATAAATCTCTTTCATCGTCACTTTATGCACAGGTTTAACCCCACTGTATTCACATCCTACCATACCTTTGTCTGTACATTATGCCTTGAATCTATTCTACCGTGCCCAGAAACCTGCTCCTTTTACTCTGTTCTGAACGTACTAGACGACCAGTTCTGTTAGCCTTTAGCCGACCATTATCCTACTCCTCCTCTGTTCCTCTGGTGATGTGGAGGTTAATCCAGACCCTGCAGTGCCTAGCTCCACTCCCATTTCCCAGGTGCTATCATATGTTGACTTCTGTAACCGTAAAAGCCTTTATTCACTGCCCTAGCACACTCCGCCAACCTGGATGTCATGTCTGAATCCTGGCTTAGGAAGCCCACCAAAAACCCTGACATTTCCATCCCTAACTATAACATTTTCTGACAAAATGCCAAAGGGGGCGGAGTTGCAATCTACTGCAGGGATAGCCTGCAGAGTTCTGTCTTACTATCCAGGTCTGAGCCCAAACAATTTGAGCTTCTACTTCTAAAAATGTACCTTTCCAGAAACAAGTCTCTTAACGTTGCCGCTTGCTATAGACCACCCTCTGCCCCCAGGTGTGCCCTGGACACAATATGTGAATTGATTGCCCCCCATCTATCTTCAGAGCTCGTGCTGTTAGGTGACCTAAACTGGGACATGCTTAACACCCTGGCCATCCTACAATCTAAGCTTGATGCTCTCAATATCACACAAATTATCAAGAAACCCACCCAGGTACAACCCCAAATCTGTAAACACGGGCACCCTCATAGATATCATCCTAACCAACCTGCCCTCCAAATACACCTCTGCTGTTTTCAACCAGGATCTCAGCAATCACTGCCTCATTGCCTGCGTCCGTAATGGGTCTGCGGTCAAGCAACCACCCCTCATCACTGCCAAACGCTCCCTAAAACATTTCAGCGAGAAGGCCTTTCTAATAGACCTGGCCCGGGTATCCTGGAAGGATATTGACCTCATTCCGTCAGTAGAGGACATCTGGTTGTTCTTTAAAAAAGTGCTTTCCTCACCATCTAACATACGCATGCACCATTCAAAAAATGTAAAACCAGGAACAGATAAAGCCCTTGTTTCACTCCAGACCTGACTGCCCTTGACCAGCACAAAAACATCCTGAGGCGTACTGCATTAGCATCGAAGAGCCCCCGCTATAAGCAACTATTCAGGGAAGTTAGGAACCAATATATACAGGCAGTTAGGAAAGCAAAGGCTAGCGTTTTCAAACAGAAATTTGCATCCTGTCACACAAACTCCAAAAAGTTCTGGGACACTGTAAAGCCCATGGAGAATAAGCACACCTCCTCCCAGCTGCCCACTGCACTGAGGCTAGGAAACACTCACCACCGATAAATCCGCGCAAATTGAGAATTTCAATAAGCATTTTTCTACAGCTGGCCATGCTTTCCACATAGCTACCCCGACCCCGGTCAACAGCCCTGCACCCCTCACCGCAACTTGCACAAGCCTCCCCCATTTCTCCTTCACCCAAATCCAGATAGCGGATGTTCGAAAAGAGCTGCAAAATCTGGACCCTACAAATCAACCGAACTAGACAATCTGGACCCCCTCTTCCTAAATTTATCCGCCAAAATTGTTGCAACCCCTATTACTAGCTTGCTCAACCTCTCTTTCATATTGTCTGAGATCCCCAAAGATTGGAAAGCTGCCACGGTCATCCCCCTCTTCAAAGGCGGAGACACTGTAGACCCAAACTGCTACAGACCTATATCTATCCTACCCTGCCTTTCTAAAGTCTTCGAAAGCCAAGTTAACCTGTTGAGTGTAGGGGGCAGTATTTTGATGTTTGGATGAAAAACGTACCCAAATTAAATTGCATATAATTGTCAGATTAGGATAGAAAACTCTAAAGTTTCCAAAACTGTCAAAATATTGTATGTGAGTATAACATAACTGATATTGCAGGCGAAAACCTGAGGATAATCCAACTAGGAAGTGCCTCTTATTTTGAAAGCTCCCTGTTCCATTGCACGCCTTCCCTCCATTTAAAGGGATATCAACCAGATTCCTTTCCCTATGGCTTCCACATGGTGTGAACAGTCTTTAGACATAATTTCAGCCTTTTATTCTGAAAAATGAGCGAGAACGATCACATCGCGTCAGTGGATGGCTGGGTGTCAGCAGAGTTTTGCATGCGCAACAGCTTGGAGCAGACATTTTCTCGCTCTCTCTCCTATTGAAAAAGCTACGGTCCAGTTGAAATATTGTCGATTATTTATTGTAAAAACAACCTGAGGATTGATTATAAAAAACATTTGACATGTTTCTACGAATTTTACGGATACTATTTGGAATTTTCTTCTGCCCCGTCGTGACCGCTCGAGTCTGTGGATTACTCAACTAAACGCGCCAACCAAATGGAGGTATTTTGGATATAAAAAAAATCTTTATTGAACATGTATTGTGTAACTGGGAGTCTCGTGAGTGCAAACATCTGAAGATCATCAAAGGTAAGCGATTCATTTTATTGCTTTTCTGACTTCCGTGACCAATCTACTTTGCTGCTAGCTGGTTGTAATGTTGTCTGCTGAGAGAGATGTCCTTACATAAAAGCTTGGTTTGCTTTAGCTGTAAAGCTTTTTTAAAATCTGACACGCCAGGTGGATTAACAACAAGCTAAAACTGTGTTTTGCTATATTGCACTTGTGATTTCATGAAAATTCAATATTTTTAGCAATTTAATTTGAATTTGGCACTCTGCAATTCAGCGGATGTTGACGAAAATGATCCCGCTAACGGGTTGGGTGCGCCAAGAAGTTAAACAGATCACTGACCATTTCGAATCCCACCGTACCTTCCCCGCTATGCAATCTGGTTTCCGAGCTGGTCACGGGTGCACCTCAGCCACGCTCAAGGTCCTAAACGATATCATAACAGCCATCAATAAGAGACAATACTGTGCAGCTGTATTCATCAACCTGGCCAAGGCTTTCGACTCTGTCAATCACCTTATTCTTATCGACAGACTCAACAGCCTTGGTTTATCAAATGACTGCCTAGCCTGGTTCACCAACTACTTCTCTGACAGAGTTCAGTGTGTCAAATCAGAGGGCCGGTTGTCCGTACCTCTGGCAGTCTCTATGGGGGTGCCACAGGATTCAATCCTTAGGCCGACACTTTTCTCTGTATACATCAATGATGTCGCTCTTGCTGCTGGCGATTCTGTGATCCACATCTACGCAGACGACACCATTCTGTATACTTCTGGCCCTTCTTTGGACACTATGTTAACAAACCTCCAGACAAGCTTCAATGCCATACAACTCTCCTTCCGTGGCCTCCAACTGCTCTTAAATGCAAGCAAAACTAAATGCATGCTCTTCAACCGATCGCTGCCCTCACCTACCCACCCGTCCAGCATCACTACTCTGGACGGTTCTGATTTAGAATATGTGGACAACTGCAATACCTAGGTGTCTCGTTAGACTGTAAACTCTCTTTCCAGACTCACATTAAGCATCTCTAATCCAAAATTAAATCTAGAATTGGCTTCCTATTTCGCAACAAAGCATCCTTGACTCATGCTGCCAAACATACCATATTAAAACTGACTGTCCGCCGAAGTCAAGGATCGTTAGATGTCATTTACAAAATAGCCCCCAACACTCTACTCAGCAAATTGGTTGCAGTCTATCACAGTGCCATCCGTTTTGTCACCAAAGCCCCATATACTACCCACCAATGCGACCTGTATGCTCTCGTTGGCTGGCCCTCGCTTAATATCCGTCGCCAAACCCACTTAGCTCACCATAGCAGCACACGCTCCAGCAGGTATATTTCACTGGTCACCCCCAAAGCCAATTCCTCCTTCGGCCTTCCAGTTCTCCGCTGCCAATGACTGGAACGAACTGCAAAAATCACTGAAGCTGGAGACTCATATCTCCCTCACTAACTTTAAGCACCAGCTGTCAGAGCAGCTCACAGATCACTGCACATAGCCAATCTGTAAATAGCCCATCCAACTACCTAATCACCATATTGTTATTTATTTTGCTCCTTTGCCCCCCCCCAGTACCACTACTTGCACACTCATCTTCTGCACATTTCACTCCAGTGTTTAATTTGCCATACTGTAATAATTTCACCACTATGGCCTGTTTATTGCCTCACCCCCTTTATCCTAACTCATTTGCACACACTGTATATAGAATTTCTCTACTGTATTATTGACTGTATGTTCCATGTGTAACTCTGTGTTGTTGTTTGTGTCGCACTGCTTTATCTTGGCCAGGTCGCAGTTGTAAATAAGAACTTGTTTTCAACCATCCTACCTAGTTAAATAAATGTGAACTAATTTTAAAAAAATAATATGTTGTAAAATGTTCAGGTTTCAAGTATATGTTTTCAAAATGCACCCTGCCTCCACCTCATTGCAAAGTGGCATGTGACGTGCTGATGAAGCCTGCCTTCCAGTATGCATTTGAATGGGAAGCGCGTTTCAATTACCAGTTTAGAAATAAAAATAGTAGCTCTTTTTAATCGTGGCCCAATTTTATTTTATTTTCTCTCTCAACAGGACTGGACTTATAAAAGCAGTCTGACAGATTTTCCACATGTGATAAGATAGAACGAATATACACACACACGCCAATTTAATTCCACTAGCTTATGTAAATGAACCCATAAACTGTTAAGTATGACCGGTCAAATGTATTTACATCAACTGGTATTCCAACAACAAATAGGCTAAAAATAATTATTCCGCAATGGGATTCCTTTTTCGCGCCCACACTATTGGCCGGTACAAATTCGATTTCTCTGCACTGAACGTTGTTGTTTTTTTTTTACAGCTAACGGAAACTCTGGTGTGTGTGTCTGTGTGTGAGATAGTCTGTGTATAACACACTCACCAGTCGCTGGACTGCAGCGTAGGGCTCTCATTCTGCGCTATGTGGTATAAGGCACTCATAGCGTTCATATTGAACAGAGGAGGCTTTCTCTCCGCTGTACACAAGACACAAGAGTTACACACACATTAGTCACATACACAGACATGTTTACACACACACACATTAGTCACATACACAGACATGTTTACACACACACATTAGTCACATACACAGACATGTTTACACACACACATTAGTCACATACACAGACATGTTTACACACACACACATTAGTCACATACACAGACATGTTTACACACACACATTAGTCACATACACAGACATGTTTACACACACACACATTAGTCACATACACAGACATGTTTACACACACACACATTAGTCACATACACAGACATGTTTACACACACACACATTAGTCACATACACAGACATGTTACACAGACACACACACACATTAGTCACATACACAGACATGTTTACATTACACACACACATTAGTCACATACACAGTTTACACACACACATTAGTCACATACACAGACATGTTTACACACACACATTAGTCACATACACAGACATGTTTACACACACACATTAGTCACATACACAGACATGTTTACACACACACACATTAGTCACATACACAGACATGTTTACACACACACACATTAGTCACATACACAGACATGTTTACACACACACACATTAGTCACATACACAGACATGTTTACACACACACATTAGTCACATACACAGACATGTTTACACACACACACATTAGTCACATACACAGACATGTTTACACACACACATTAGTCACATACACAGACATGTTTACACACACACGGTATGTTGCACATATACACAATCGAAAACCAACCACACACATCTACCTACCTAGTTCTACACAGGTGATCCCCAGGGACCAGACATCCACCTTCCCGTCATACTGGCCCTCGTCCATGGCCAAGATCACTTCTGGGGCCATCCTGGAGAGAGAGGGGGAGGGGCAAGAGCAAGGAGGAGGTGAAGAGGAGAGAGAGAGAGATAGACAGAGAGAGCTCAATTATAATCATTGAACATTTTGCCAACAGAGATGGTGCATAATGGCACAGGTAGAGCCTATAGAAGGCATGTCAGGTAGAGCCTATAGAAGGCATGCCAGGTAGAGCCTATAGAAGGCATGCCTGGTAGAGCCTATAGAAGGCATGCCTGGTAGAGCCTATAGAAGGCATGCCTGGTAGAGCCTATAGAAGGCATGCCTGGTAGAGCCTATAGAAGGCATGCCAGGTAGAGCCTATAGAAGGCATGCCAGGTAGAGCCTATAGAAGGCATGCCAGGTAGAGCCTATAGAAGGCATGCCAGGTAGAGCCTATAGAAGGCATGCCAGGTAGAGCCTATAGAAGGCATGCCAGGTAGAGCCTATAGAAGGCATGCCAGGTTGAGCCTATAGAAGGCATGCCAGGTTGACCCTATAGAAGGCATGCCAGGTAGACCCTATAGAAGGCATGCCAGGTAGACCCTATAGAAGGCATGTCAGGTAGAGCCTATAGAAGGCATGTCAGGTAGAGCCTATAGAAGGCATGTCAGGTAGAGCCTATAGAAGGCATGTCAGGTAGAGCCTATAGAAGGCATGTCAGGTAGAGCCTATAGAAGGCATGCCTGGTAGAACCTACAGAAGGCATGTCAGGTAGAGCCTATAGAAGGCATGTCAGGTAGAGCCTATAGAAGGCATGTCAGGTAGAACCTATAGAAGGCATGTCAAGAAATAAAAACTTGTCATCACACAGTCAAAGCTTCACCCCCTGGTAGACCCCACTGACTGTTGGGCTCTGCTGTCCCTCACCAATATGGAGTCCCCACAAAAGAGTTGGCTGGCGAGGCAATGGAGGCGGAGCCAAAGTCAGCAAGCTTGACCTGTCCTGGCTCCGTCAGGAGGATGTTACCAGCCTTGATGTCTCTGGAGAGGGAGAGGGATGGAGAGGGAGAGAGAACGAGATTTTCAAAACAGTACTTTGGACCACATGCTAATCTCGTTATGGACAAGTACCACTGGGTCAGTAGGTGTAATCTCATTATGGACAAGTACCACTGGGTCAGTAGGTGTAATCTCATTATGGACAAGTACCACTGGGTCAGTAGGTGTAATCTCATTATGGACAAGTACCACTGGGTCAGTAGGTGTAATCTCATTATGGACAAGTACCACTGGGTCAGTAGGTGTAATCTCATTACGGACAAGTACCACTGGGTCAGTAGGTGTAATCTCATTACGGACAAGTACCACTGGGTCAGTAGGTGTAATCTCATTATGGACAAGTACCACTGGGTCAGTAGGTGTAATCTCATTATGGACAAGTACCACTGGGTCAGTAGGTGTAATCTCATTATGGACAAGTACCACTGGGTCAGTAGGTGTAATCTCATTATGGACAAGTACCACTGGGTCAGTAGGTGTAATCTCATTATGGACAAGTACCACTGGGTCAGTAGGTGTAATCTCATTATGGACAAGTACCACTGGGTCAGTAGGTGTAATCTCATTATGGACAAGTACCACTGGGTCAGTAGGTGTAATCTCATTATGGACAAGTACCACTGGGTCAGTAGGTGTAATCTCATTATGGACAAGTACCACTGGGTCAGTAGGTGTAATCTCATTATGGACAAGTACCACTGGGTCAGTAGGTGTAATCTCATTATGGACAAGTACCACTGGGTCAGTAGGTGTAATCTCATTATGGACAAGTACCACTGGGTCAGTAGGTGTAATCTCATTATGGACAAGTACCACTGGGTCAGTAGGTGTAATCTCATTATGGACAAGTACCACTGGGTCAGTAGGTGTAATCTCATTATGGACAAGTACCACTGGGTCAGTAGGTGTAATCTCATTATGGACAAGTACCACTGGGTCAGTAGGTGTAATCTCATTATGGACAAGTACCACTGGGTCAGTAGGTGTAATCTCATTATGGACAAGTACCACTGGGTCAGTAGGTGTAATCTCATTATGGACAAGTACCACTGGGTCAGTAGGTGTAATCTCATTATGGACAAGTACCACTGGGTCAGTAGGTGTAATCTCATTATGGACAAGTACCACTGGGTCAGTAGGTGTAATCTCATTATGGACAAGTACCACTGGGTCAGTAGGTGTAATCTCATTATGGACAAGTACCACTGGGTCAGTAGGTGTAATCTCATTATGGACAAGTACCACTGGGTCAGTAGGTGTAATCTTGTTCCTGAATTCTCCTCTGTCTCACCTGTGAATCATGTTGTGGGAGTGAAGGTAGGCCAACCCCTGCAAAGCTCCATGGGTAATGGCAGCGATCTCCATTTCCTGAAGGGGATTTTTATGAACTACAGGATGAGTGAGAGAGGATATTTTAGAAAACATTTGCTAAAAATGTGTAAAAAGACACATTGTGTCAAACACAGTCTAAATTGACCACGATGTAGTACAACACAAAAAGGAAGGTTAATGTTTCTAGAATGTTTTACCTTCTAGAACATCAGAAGCGGAGCCCAGACAGTACTCCATCACCAGCTAAACACACAGAACACATCCAGGAAGAAAACAGGTCCATGGATATACACCTGAAGGTAAGGTTACTGAAACATCTCAGTGGGAGTTTTAACCTCAAAATGTGTGAGAGGGTGTGTTTTTCTGGGTTTCATAGGTAGTAGCCCTCCATACTCCACTGTGTGTGTCTTACCCATGCTGTGTGTTCTCGTAGGTAGCAGCCCTTGTACTCTATGCTGTTGGGATGTTGAATCCTCTGGAGAAACTTCACCTCTTTTATGATGTCCTGCCATTTCTGAGAGAGATATTGTTTTATTTTATTTTTTTAAATACCTGTATTGGCCCAAATGCTGCATCATTAAAAACAAAGAAAGAGTGAGAGAAAGAGAGAGTGTAAAAAGAGAATAAAAAAAGAGAATAAAGCCATATAAAGAAAGACATAATATATTTCTGTGGAGACATGGTGAAACTACAAATGATTTATTGGTTCAACCAACTGGGGAAATGAGATGGGTGCAGAGTGACTACTTTGATCACTCTGAATGAACACAAAATATACAGAATTCTGTAAGTCTCCACTAAGGGTATGTTCTCATACGTGACACACAACCGGAATGGTGTCTGTCTGTCTGTCTACTGGGGTGCTTTTCTTCCTACACAGATTAGGTGTAATCTGATTACAGCTAATCTGAAATTACGAGGAGAGCGAGGCGAAAGTGAAAGTGTATGAGAGCCGTGGGGTGACCTTGGAGATAATGTGTTCAGCTCACATATTTCTATCGGAGAGTGTGTGTGTGTGTGTGTGTGTGCCGTCTGAAATGTGTTTCTGTTGAAATAAACTTTCTAAAGGAAGACAGGGGGTGGGGTGTAGCAGTCGGTCTCACCTATCGGGGAGTGTGTGTGTGTGTAGCAGTCGCTCTCACCTATCGGGGAGAGTGTGTGTGTGTGTGTGTGTAGCAGTCGCTCTCACCTATCGGGGGAGTGTGTGTGTGTGTGTAGCAGTCGCTCTCACCTATCGGGGGTGCGTGTGTGTGTGTAGCAGTCGCTCTCACCTATCGGGAGTGCGTGTGTGTGTGTAGCAGTCGCTCTCACCTGTCGGGAGTGCGTGTGTGTGTGTGTGTGTGTGTGTGTGTGTAGCAGTCGGTCTCACCTCATTGGACTGTTTCCCGTTGTAGGACATCTTCTTGATGGCCACCACCTCGGTAGTTCGCACATCCCGCGCCTTAAGACACAGAACACACAGGCCTTAGACACGGAACATACACAGGCAGACAACACGAACACAGGCCTTATAACACAGACAAAGTAAACACACAGGCCTTAGACACAGAGAGAACACAGGTGGAACAGCGGGACTATTACAGCACAGGAATCAGTGTGTGTGTGTTTGCATGTTTGAGTGATGTTTGAGTGTGTGTGTTGTGCATGTTTGAGTGTGTGTGTTGTGCATGTTTGAGTGTGTGTGTTGTGCATGTTTGAGTGTGTACATACAAAGTAGACTGCTCCAAAGCTGCCATGACCTATCTCTCTGAGGTCAGAGAACAGTTTCTCAGGGTCTTCCTTGAAGAACAGCTCGGCTACATCCGGGTCCTTCAGACTGCCCGCCCGCACAGTGGAGGGCATGCTGGGTAATGTAGTTTGCTGTCTCCCGGCAGGGCAGGGAAAGGAGGAGGGGCCAGCAGACTATCTGGCCGTTGGAGCGCAGCTGGGTCTACGCCAGAGCAGCTGACAACTCATCTGCCAGTGGGGAGGAGCCAGAGGGGCCGGAGCATGGGCACCTGGAGGGAGGGGGAAGAGGAAGTAGGAAGAATATGAGACGGGAACAGCTTTGTTACTCCGCTGGAGAAACATCGGATCAAACATGGCCTCTCACTCGGATTAACCTCATCCCCAGCCTATTGTGCACAGCGTGGGAGTGTCCATAGAATTATTTTATTTACAAAGACATTTTGGTTTTTACTACCTGTTTATTTGTGCATTTTTATTGTTCAGAAATGTGGTGGGTACTCTCTTCGTTCGCTGGACTTTATCCTGCTAACTGTTCCAAATGTCTGAACAGAATTTGGTAAAAGGGCTTTTATGTACTCTGCGCCATCGTCTTGGATCACCTTACAAAATACTTTTCAACTGGAAGAACTTGTCCCGATTGGTGTTTTTAAATCATTGATGAAGGATTTTGAGGCTGATTCCCTGACCTGTCAATGTTTTTAATTTGCTGTTTTATACTCTTCTGATTTCAATGGTTTTTACTGGATTACTTGTAGTTTTTCATGTTGTCTGTCTAATTTTTTTGTAATGACTTGGTGCTGCCCATCTTGGCCAGGGCACTCTCTGAGCCCTTCCTGGTTAAATAAAGGTTAAATAAATTAAATAAATGGGAGTGGTCTTATGCAGTAAAATGTAATTTAATTTTATCGAATCAAAACGACTGCGAGGCTAGGGGAAAGTTGTGGTAGATTGATGAGTTGGTCATTAAATTGTTCTAAACTCACTACATTAAATTACACCTGGTAAATTTACTGGACACTACTGGCCTGGGCGAGCAGACGCACAAACATCATGTAGATCTTTAAACTACTGGCCTGGGCGAGCAGACGCACAAACATCAAGTGGATTGATCATTGATTTAACATCCAGGATTAAACTAGGCTATTGCCTTAATGAGAGAGAGAAGTGGGGTCAGAGTGCAGTGAGGGATTCCGTGTGTGTGTGTGTGTGTGCGCGCGTCATTAAGTGACGTATTGATAAGTGTGTGTGCACGGATTGCTTCTGGGACTGAAACATTAGCCTCTGATGTGCAAATCAAGACAGCAGAGCTCTCAATAAAGCACACACCATTATGGGTTAGGGAGATAAATATATATATATAAGAAAGAAAGAAAAAAAGAGAGGAGTGAGAGAAAGAGGAGAGAGATTTTCAGAGAGTCTTTATTCTTTTTGGAACTTCTGTGAGTGTTATTTGTTTATGATCTATTTCACTAGCTTTGGCAATGTAAACATGTTTCCCATGCCAATAAAGCTCTTAAATTGAATTCACACACAAAAATCAAATTAATCAGATATACAGTGTAGACAGTGTTGTAAATGACTATTGGTGCAGGATATGTCTGATTTTTAATGGAATATCTACATAGGCGTACAGGAGGTCCATTATCAGCAACCATCACTTCTGTGTTCCAATGACACGTTGTGTTAGCTAATCCAAGTTTGTCATTTTAACAGGCTAATTGATCATTTTTAAAACCTTTTGCAATTATGTTAGCACAGCTGAAAAAGGTTGTTCTTATTAAAGAAGCAATAAAACTGTCCTTCTTTAGACTAGTTGAGTATCTGGAGCATCAGCATTTGTGTGTTCGATTAGAGGCTCAAAATGGCCAGAAACAAATAACTTTCTTCTGACACTCGTCAGTCTATTCTTGTTCTGAGAAATGAAGGCTATTCTATGCGATAAATTGCAAAGACACTGAAGATCTCCTACAACGCTGTGGACTACTCCCTTCACAGAACAGTGCAAACTGGCTCTAACCAGAATAGAAAGAGTGGGAGGCCCCGGTGCACAACTGAGCAAGAGGACAAGTACATTAGAGTGTCTAGTTTGGGAAACAGACGCCTCACAAGTCCTCAACTGTTTCCAGCTACAATAGTCATTTACAACATTAACAATGTCTACACTGTATTTCTGATCAATTTGATGTTATTTCAAATGGACAAAAAAAAATGCTTTTCTTTCAAAAACAAGGACATTTCTAAAGTGACCCCAATCTTTTGAACGATGGTGTATGTAGGAATAAAGTGACTAGGCAACAGGATAGATAATAACAGTAACAACAGCATATGTAATGAGTCAAAGCGGATTGTTAAATAGTTAACCAAACAGCTATCCAGATGAACTATTTAGCAGTCTTTTTGGCTAGGGGTTAGAAGCCGTTCAGGATTCTGTTGGTTCCACGCTTGTCGTGCGGTAGGAGAGAACAGTCTATGACTTGAGTGGCTGGAGTCTATGACAATTTTTAGGCCTATCCTCTCACACCGCCTGGTATAGAGGTCCTGGATGGCAGGGCACTCAGCCCCAGAGATGTACTGGGCCATACACACTACAGGGGCTGTTACTCTGACCGTATTACCGCCAGCCATGAGTCATGAAGGCAGTCAAATTCCACATGACCACATAGTCACGGTAACTAGTCTTCTTCAAGCTCTGATGCTGCTGATGGTCATTAGTAGCCTACCAAACTTGCTAACTGCCTGGTACTCAGCACACTATTGTCCCTCTAATCACTCTAACGTCAATGCAAATGCAATAATAAATCTTATCAAAAAAACACATCATGAGAGCCCATGAGCTCATGTTGCGCAACATTTCTATAGGCTTTGCAATTGCGTGAGAACAGAGTGACAGCCTTGATTAAAAAGAGGAGAATCCCATCAGCTTTCTATAAGTTAGGCCCATTAGATTTATTTTTCAACTTTCCTGATATTAAGCACACAGGTTATACTCCTGTTGTAAATATAAACAATCTGCCTGGCATGAAAATAAACCACGGGAAAAGCGTCCTCCATTCACTATTTAAGAGCATAGATGGTCATGTATTTTTCCTCCTGACCCTGTTTCCAGACAGGTGCATGATAATGGTCCATTGTAAAATCAAAATTTCACACATATTATTTAGTATATGGTAAATATGAAACAATATTTCTGCCATCAAAAAAAAAAAGGATCTATTTGAAGAAAGAAAAGTATATTTACACATTAGTGTTAGGCAGTTTGTTGTGGTACGAGGTGTTATGGATCACGATGAAGTCATATCAAAACCGTCGGACAGATTGACGTTCAACGTTGAGACGACCCATTCCCACCATCACTAAGGTCATGCGCACCACTTTCAATGACAGAGGCAATGCTTACAGTTCTAACCCCAGTTACTGCTAGTGGAATGAGCACCGTGCTCATCAATCCCTGCTAAAGGGGGTTGAAACGGGAAATGTTCAACATTAAGACAAGTTCACTGAAAGTAACTAATCAGGTCAATCTAAATGTATAATAACACTTCTTGAATTGATCAAATGAAGTTGGATCCAAGCAACAACAAAAATAATGATGCTGTACCTAATATATTAGTGCTTGTAAAACACTAAAATGGTAGGTATATCATACTTATTTTTTTTTTTTAATGCTCATGTTGGAAATTCAAAAAGCTCATAGTAAATAGTTGCCTCAGTTTTCTAAGTAGAACAATAGGTTTTACAGTGTGTACAGCATGAACCCAGAGAGTAAAAAGACAACTGACCAATCAACATACTATGATTCACACCCCGTGAACAGAGAAAGTAGGCCTAGAGAGCAAACGCTGTCAACCAATCAACACAGCAGTTCTGGCCTGAATCAGTGCATAAAACACAGTCCATGGACACAGTCACAGTAGAGACAAACGTACGAGGATTTAGCCCTTCTCTCACACACACACACACACACACACACACACACACACACACACACACAAGCTCCTCTGTCATTAGGATAAAGCCAGTGTTTAGCATAACTCTCACTATGCTACCACATCACTAGTCAAATCAAAGTTTATTGGTCGTACACAGCAACGTTAAATAGGGTGCAATGAAATGCTTGTTTCTTTTTTTTATTTTTATTCCCCAATTTCGTGGAATCCAAATTGGTAGTTACAGTCTTGTCTCATCGTTGCAACTCCCCTACGGACTCTGGAGAGGCGAAGGTCGAGAGCCGCTCATCCTCCGAAACACAACCCAACCAAGCCGCACTGCTTCTTGACACACTGCCCACTTAACCCGGAAGCCAGACGCACCAATGTGTCGGAGGAAACACCGTACAACTGGTCGACCGTGTCAGCGAGCATGTGCCCAGCCCGCCACAGGAGTCGCTAGAGCGCGATGGGACATCCCGGGACGGCCTAACCCTCCCCTAACCCGGACAACGCTGGGCCAATGGTGCGTCGCGTCATGGGTCTCCCGGTCGTGGCCGGCTGCGACACAGCCCAGTATCAAACCAGGATATGTAGTAACGCAGCTTGCACTGCATTCCTTAGACCGCTGCGCCACTCGGGAGACCTCTGAAATGCGTATGTTACTAGCTCCAAACAATCCAGTCAAATGTCAAAAAGTACACAAATGATCAAAATGTTTAAATAAAAACAAAAGAAATTGTGAAATGGCTGAACGAATTTGGTAACGGATTTGAAATTTCAGCTCAGATTTACTCACAAGGCAATGGCATACAAATTAAAATCAAACTTTATTTGCAACATTCGCCAAATACAACAAGTGTAGACTTGACAGTGAAATGCTTACTTACAAGCCCTTAACCAACAGTGCAGTACAAAAAAATATTTACCAAGTAGGCTAAAATAAAAAGTCATAATAAAAAGTATCACAATAAGAATAACGAGGCTATATACTCGGTACCGAGTCAGTGTGCAGGGGTACAGGCTAGTTGAGGTAATCTGTACATGTAGGTGGGGTTCACAGTGCGGACAGAACCGAGGTCCCAGTATCAAACGGTTCGCTACATGTACCAATACAGCCGTATCAATGATTCATTTAACTGAACAGGGTGGAAAAACATCACCAAATTCACATTACATACTACATATCAGACACTGATACTATTTACTGAGAAGTGATACTGTATTCTGGTTGTTGGGGTGGGATTGGCATGGGGCCGTGGTTGGCTTTTTACCATTCCTTTGGATTCCTCACATCTAACTCACTGTCAGAATAAAGTTTGGTTGAAATGTATTTATTATTTAACTAGGCAGAGTCAGTTAAGAAAAAAATAATCTTATTTACAATGACACCCTGGCCAAACCCTAACGACGCTGGGACAATTGTGCATCACGGCCGGTTGTGAAACAGCCTGGAAACGAACCAGGGTCTGGTTGTGACGCCTCTAGCACTGAGATGCAGTGCCTTAGACCGCAGCACCACTCGTGAGCCAAAATCAGTTGTTAGGTACTATATTTATTGAATATTATATGAACACAAATCATTTAAAAATGGCCAATTTGGATGCAATCAATTAGCATTATTTCTCAGAGATCAAACTATTTAGGTCAACAAAATACATTTTGAAGGAATGCTAATCTTATCTGTTTCTAACCACAAACTATTTCAGAACAATCTGAGTTGGTGGTTGTTGAAAATGTACCCAGGGTCACTGTATGTGTCCTGGGGTGGACTGGCTGGCTGAGAGGTTTTTTTTCTAGATAGCTGAGAGGGTGTTTCTGAGCATGCCAGTGTTTTACTGGGACAGAGGCTGCTGCTACGGTGGGTTGTCAGGTGGCGGCTGGTATAGAGCGGGTTGGGGGAGGTCAGGATAGCAACACTGATCCTGTGGACTGTACTGTGTGGCGGGCCGAGAGAACAGGCTTTACATTACTCCCTCTCTGATTGCTTTTTCCAGGGAGATGCAGAAATCCTAAAGACTACAGTACTGTCAGTGTAGTGACCAGTAGTGTAGTGGCAACAGTGACCAGGCCTGAAGCTGTTATAACACATAGTAGAACACAAACATTAACAGGCTGTTACGCTAGCTACCCAGGTAGCTCAACTGAGACGCTAGCTACCCAGGTAGCTCAACTGAGACGCTAGCTACCCAGGTAGCTCAACTGAGACGCCAGCTACCCACGTAGCTCAACTGAGATGCCACCTACCCACGTAGCTCAACTGAGACGCTACCTACCCACGTAGCTCAACTGAGACGCTACCTACCCACGTAGCTCAACTGAGACGCTACCTACCCACGTAGCTCAACTGAGACGCTACCTACCCACGTAGCTCAACTGAGACGCTACCTACCCACGTAGCTCAACTGAGACGCTACCTACCCACGTAGCTCAACTGAGACGCTACCTACCCATGTAGCTCAACTAAGACACTACCTACCCACGAAGCTCAACTAAGAGCAGTTAAAGTCAGAAGTTAAAATACACTTAGGTTGGAGTCATTAAAAATAGTTTTTCAACCACTCCACAAAATTCTTGTTAACAAACTATAGTTTTGGCAAGTCGTTTAGGACATCTACTTCGTGCATGACACAAGTCATTTTTACAATAATTGTTTACAGACAGGTTAGTTCACTTTTATTCACTATATCACAATTCCAGTAGGTCAGAAGTTACATACACTAAGTTGACTGTACCTTTAAACCGATTGGAAAATTCCAGAAAATGACATCATGGCTTTAGAAGCTTCTGATAGGCTAATTGACATCGTTTGAGTCAATTGGAGGTGTACACGTGGATGCATTTCAAGGCCAATTTCAAACGCAGTGCTTCTTTGCTTGACATCATGGGAAAATCAAAAGAAATCAGCCAAAAAAGTCTGGTTCATCCTTGGGAGCAATTTCCAAACACCTGAAGGTACCACATTCATCTGTACAAACAATAGTATGCAAGCACAAACACCATGGGACCACGCAGCCGTCATACCGCTCAGGAAGGAGACGCGTTCTGTCTCCTAGAGATGAACGTACTTTGGTTTGAAAAGTGAAAATCAATCCCAGAACAGCAGCAAAGGACCTTGTGAAGATACTAGAGGAAACAGGTACAAAAGTATCTATATCCACAGTAAAACAAGTCCTATATCGACATAACCTGAAAGGCCGCTCAGCAAGGCCGAAGCCACTGCTCCAAAACCACCATAAAAAAGCCAGACTATGGTTTGCAACTGCACATGGGGACACATTGTGCTTTTTTGAGAAATATTCTCTGGCCTGATGAAACACAAATAGAACCGTTTGGCCATAATGACCATCGTTATATTTGGAGGAAAAAGGGGGAGGGCTTGCAAGCCAAAGGACAACATCCTAACCGTGAAGCACGAGGGTGGCAGCATCATGTTGTGGGGGTGCTTTGCTGCAGGAGGGACTGGTGCACTTCACAAAATAGACGGCATCATGAGGCAGGAAAATTATGTGGATAAATTGAAGCAACATCTCAAGACAGCAGTCAGGAAGTTAAAGCTTGGTCGCAAATGGGTCTTCCAGATGGACAATGACCCCACGCATACTTCCAAAGCTGTTGCAAAATGGCTTAAGGCCAACGTCGTCAAGGTATTGGAGTGGCCATCACAAAGCCCTGACCTCAATCCCATAGAAAATGTGTGGGCAGAACTGAAAAAGCATGTGCGATCAAGGAGGCCTACAAACCTGACTCATTTAAACCAGCTCTGTCAGGAGGAATGGGCCAAAATTCACCCAACTTATTGTGGGAAGCTTGTGGAAGGCTACCCAAAACGTTTGACCCAAGTTAAACCATTTAAAGGCAATGCTACAAAATACTAATTGAGTGTATGTAAACTTCTGACCCACTGGGAATGTGATGAAAGAAATAAGATCTGAAATAAATCACTCTACTATTATTCTGACATTTCACATTCTTAAAAAGTGGTGATCCTAACTGACCTAAGACAGGGTCTTTTTACTAGGATTAAATGTCAGGAATTGTGAAAAACTGAGTTTAAATGTATTTGGCTAAGGTGTATGTAAACTTCCGTCTTCAACTGTTGCTAAACTATGACGCTACTTACCCTTGTAGCTAAACTCCATCAAGAGCATCCTGACTGGTTGCATCCCCGCCTGGTATGGCAACTGCTTGGCCTCTGACCGCAAGGCACTACAGAGGGTAGTGCATACGGCCCGGTAAATCACTGGAGCCAAGCTTTCTGCCATCCAGGACCTCTATACCAGGCGATGTCAGAGGAAAGTTCTAAAAACTGTCGAAGACTCCAGCCACCCTAGTCGTAGACTGTTCTCTCTGCTACCACACAGCAAGCAGTATTGGAGCGCCAAGTCTAGGTCCAAAAGGCTTCTCAACAGCTTCTACACCCAAGCCTGAACAGCTAATCAAATGGCTACCCAGACTATGTGTATTGCCCCCCTCCCTCCCCCTTTTACACTGCTGCTACTCTCTGTTTATTATCTATGAATAGTTACTTTAATAACTCTACCTACATGTACATATTACCTCAATTACCTCGACTAACCGGTGCCCCTGCATTGTTGGTATTGTTGGCATTGTTAAAACTGCATTGTTGGTTAAGGGCTTGTAAGTAAGCATTTCACTGTTGTATTCGGCGCATGTGACAAATACAGTTTTATTTAAACTCTCACTGGTCGAGTGATGGACGAAACTTCAAATCATTGAGTGCAGATGTGAGGACAGTCTGTGGATAGCTACCTTATATCTCTGGTTGTGATATAGCCTACTGTACATTCAAACTCCTAGAAAGCCAAGTGTTTGAAAGCAATGTTGTTAAATCAATGCAAAAGGTGTGCATTGTTAACAGGGGAAAAAGTGTTCTTGCTTTGTCATTCCCAACACCTCCAACCTTAATGTGTAGGACGGGTGTGATGGGGAGTTGTTGCCAACTTACATTTAGGATGTCATTGTCTAACAAATACCATTGTCTAACAAAATCAATCGTTATTTAGAGCTGTTTTCCATTAAATACAGTTTGTCACCATCTGGAGTGTGCAATGCTGGCGAACAGGCATAGATAGTCAAGGCCGAGAAAGAATGTAACGCAATGTCAACACAGAAATTAGGAATGTGACTCCGCGTCACTGCCCACAAACAAGCCAGCAACCGCCAGGAATTGAATGCAGGCGTACCAAGAAAGACAATACCCGAAACGACAATAGATTAGTCAAATTGCTTGTTTGCTGACTGTAAACATTAAACCTAGCAACACTTAGGACATTACTAGTGCTATATTCAGTTCACAGTTTAGACTGGAGTGGTTGACATTTGGTCGTGAAGCTACTGCTGTGTTTCTGATCGCCTCAGCCATGATTTACAGTGAGGAAAAAACACACCAGGGAGTGTCACATCAAAACTACCTGTCTACATTCGGAGAGGATTCGCTAGTTAGCCATCTGGCTAGTAAAACAGCAGACGTTAGTTGTTACAAAGCCAGCATTTATCGCTGGACGAACGTTAACTAGCCTAGCCACGTCCTTCCCAGCATTTGACAATCTGTCTTGTCAGTTAGCTGCCATTGAATTGTTTACAAGTTTAAAAAGGAGACCTTCGCTTCATAAGCTTATCAACGGTTAGCCATGTAGCTAGTTAGCCATGTAGCTAGTTATCATTCCCCAATTCACAAACGTTACAGCAAAACATTCCTCTCTGACTAAAGTTAGCTCGTTGGATGTCATCGAGCTAACACTAACCATCCACGTCGTAAACTAACTACAGTATTTAATGATGTTGTCTAACCAGCTGATCAAGTTGGCTACCGAAGAAGCCTAGCTAGACGGCAAGTTATCCAGATAAACACATTTCTCACCAGCAGAAGTTGGCTTGAATGCACACTGGACACTTACCTGTCAGAGGCCAGGTTCAGGTAGAATAACAGGAAGCAAATGTCCAACAAGGCAAGGAAGGGCGCAACAAACTGTCTGGAGGTGGAGCACAGATTGGAGTTTTGTTAGCTAGCCTTTTCCAGGTTGGTACGATGCCGACTCGTTGTGTTTGGTCAACCCGAAAAACAAGTGTAATGTGTGTACAACGTAAGGCCAGTCGAGGCCCTGAAAATAACTACCAATAGCTGGGTTTAATAAACCAGTCAGCCAACGAAGTTCTCCACTCCTCCCAATCAGTTTCCAAAGATGGCGGCGGCGAGAATTCACCTCCTCCTTACTAACGTGACAATCATTGGGCAAAATATCTACAAACATCGACAACTGTTAAAACTGAAAAGCACCTAGTTCTGACTAAAACGATTAGTGTGCCGCACTTGGGTGGCCTTGTCGCTGTTTACCCCCGGGTGGGTGCTGAAGTTACTGTCCCCTCCTCTCCGTGCTAGCTATCCTCCTGCGAAACATCCAGCCAAGATCCGCAATCTGAATCCTCCCTGAATCCTCCCTGATGCCAAGTTGGCGGGGCGTGACAACACAAGAGGGAATTCGTAGTTGGTTATGAGTAAAAGCACACAAGTTGGTGGTGGTTGACAGTCAGGGTAGATTCACAATCATGTTCCGAATACCTATCAAATAATATTATGATTCATTTTATATTCTCAAATGTTCAAGTCTAGTTCAACATTCAAAGTAAACACACACACACAATCCTCTTCATTGCCTGAAAACCCGGTGTAGGATTGCATTGAATTCTACGTCAGGCTAGAAAATTGCTTTTGAATCAGGAACATTTCCTCTCATGACCTCAACGAGCCAGAATGTTGAATAAAATTACATTTTAAAGTACTTTACCGGTTGTCTGTCAGGTCCTTTTTGGTGATAGGAATGTGAGACAATATATCTACAGGAAAGTATAATTACATAACCTGTTCAAAGTGCTGATAGTACTTTCATATTGCCTTCATCTGGTGTATAAAAACACAAGCACCAGACACACGCATACTTGCCGAGCTCGTGCACGTGTTTACACGGTTCTGCACATGCTTCAGGTCATAGAAATCTGAGTGTATCACCAGAGCTTTGAAAACTTGATGTAATTATACTTTCCTGTAGATATATTGTCTCACATTCCTACCGCCAAAAAGTACCAAGTGCACGGACAACCAGTACGTTAAAATAACATTTTATTTAGCATTCTGTCTCGAAGAGGTCATGAGAGGAATCTTTCCTAACTTCAAACGCTCCTTTCTGCCTGAGATAGAATTCAACTCAATTCAAAGTTTGGTTTCCTGGCAATTCTGTTCATAGCTATATGCTTTATTGCATGTGTGTGTGTGTGTGTGTGTGTGTCCTGAGTCTTGCTGAGCTCCTTAGCCGATTATGATCTAAGTCTTTGCCACAAATA
>NC_056461.1:39215609-39260609 GCF_018296145.1 Oncorhynchus tshawytscha
ATTTCTTTCATCACATTCCCAGTGGGTCAGAAGATTACATACACTCAATTCGTATTTGATAGCATTGCCTTTAAATTGTTTAACTTGGGTCAAACATTTTGGGTAGCCTTCCACAAGCTTCCCACAATAAGTTGGGTGAATTTTGGTCCATTCCTCCTGACAGAGCTGGTGTAACTGAGTCAGGTTTGTAGGCCTCCTTGCTTTAACTTCCTGACTGATGTCTTGAGATGTTGTTTCAATATATCCACATAATATTCCTGCCTCATGATGCCATCTATTTTGTGAGGTGCACCAGTCCCTCCTGCAGCAAAGCACCCCACAACATGATGCTGCCACCCCCGATCTTCACGGTTGGGATGGTGTTATTCGGCTTGCAAGCCTTCCCCCTTTTCCTCCAAACATAAAGATGGTCATTATGGCCAAACAGTTCTATTTTTGTTTCATCAGACCAGAGGACATTTCTCCAAAAAGTACGATCTTTGTGCCCATGTGGAGTAGTAAACCGTAGTCTGGATTGTTTATGGCCGTTTTGGAGCAGTGGCTTCTTCCTTGCTGAGCATTTTCACAAGGTCCTTTGCTGTTGTTCTGGGATTGATTTTCACACCAAAGTAAGTTAATCTCTAGAAGACAGAACTGGTCTCCTTCCTGAGCGGTATGACGGCTGCGTGGTCCCATGGTGTTTATACTTGCATACTATTGTTTGTACAGATGAACGTGGTACCTTCAGGCATTTGGAAATTACTCCCAAGGATGAACCAGACTTGTGGAGTTCTTCAATTTTGTCAAGCAAAGAGCCACTGAGTTTGAAGGTAGGCCTAGAAATACATCCACAGATACACCTCCAATTGACTCAAATGATGTCATTTAGCCTTTCAGAAGCTTCTAAAGCCATGACATAATTTTCTGGAATTTTCCAAGTTGTTTAAAGGCACAGTCAACTTAGTGTATGTAAACTTCTGACCCACTGGAATTGTGATACAGTGAATTATAAGTGAACTAATGTCTGTAAACAATTGTTGGAAAAATTACTTGTGTCATGCAAAAAGTAGATTGCCAAAACTATAGTTTGTTAACAAGAAATTTGTAGAGTGGTTGAAAAACGAGTTTTAATGACTCCAACCTAAGTGAGTGTAAACTTCCGATTTCAACTGTATGTAAATGTGATATTTCAGTTGTTTTTTTGCAAACACTCATCTAACAGGACTGGGTATAGATAGAAGGCTACATGTACAATCATTATAATACTGTAGCATAAGAAGGACATCACCTAGCCACCTTATCCAGAGATTTGGTCCTAATCGCTAAGATGTTGAACTTTCCAACACAGTGATAAGGTTTGAGATGCTATTGGGACTACTTCCTGAATTTGCTGCAGTATTAGGCACAGCATATCACATCATAAGGAAAAGGAGACAACTACATATGTATATGGCTCTGAAAGGAAATAAGATTTGTGACAAAGATGGTTTGCTGAGAAGTGGCAGTGAAATGTGTGTGATACTGAAAGGGTTAAGGATGGGCATTCTGCAACAGGCTTTGGGCCAGGCAGCCAATCAGCTTGCAGAACAGGTCTTCTAGAGCCCCGATTGGCTGCTGGGCGGCCATTGTCCTGACGATGGGAATCAGGTCCTGTCTGTGTGGTCTGTATCCAGGCGCTGGGGAAGTATGCTACTGGAGCAGTGACAGAGAGAAACACTGCACAACACTCTCTCTCTCTCTCTGTCTGTCTGTCTGTGAGTCTCTCTATAGCTCTCTCTCTGTCTGTGAGTCTCTCTATAGCTCTCTCTCTCTCTCTCTCTGTCTGTGAGTCTCTCTATAGCTCTCGCTCTCTCTGTGAGTCTCTCTATAGCTCTCTCTCTGTCTGTGAGTCTCTCTATAGCTCTCTCTCTCTGTCTGTGAGTCTCTCTATAGCTCTCTCTCTCTCTGTGAGTCTCTCTATAGCTCTCTCTCTGTCTGTGAGTCTCTCTATAGCTCTCTCTCTCTGTCTGTGAGTCTCTCTATAGCTCTCTCTCTGTATGTGAGTCTCTCTATAGCTCTCTCTCTGTATGTGAGTCTCTCTATAGCTCTCTCTCTGTATGTGAGTCTCTCTATAGCTCTCTCTCTCTCTCTCTGTCTGTGAGTCTCTCTATAGCTCTCTCTCTCTGTCTGTGAGTCTCTCTATAGCTCTCTCTCTCTCTGAGTCTCTCTATAGCTCTCTCTCTCTCTCTCTCTCTGTCTGTGAGTCTCTCTATAGCTCTCTCTCTCTGTGAGTCTCTCTATAGCTCTCTCTCTGTCTGTGAGTCTCTCTATAGCTCTCTCTCTCTCTCTGTCTGTGAGTCTCTCTATAGCTCTCTCTCTCTCTCTCTCTCTCTCTCTCTCTCTGTCTGTGAGTCTCTCTATAGCTCTCTCTCTCTCTGTCTGTGAGTCTCTCTATAGCTCTCTCTCTCTGTCTGTGAGTCTCTCTATAGCTCTCTCTCTCGGTCTGTGAGTCTCTCTATAGCTCTCTCTCTGTATGTGAGTCTCTCTATAGCTCTCTCTCTGTATGTGAGTCTCTCTATAGCTCTCTCTCTCTCTCTCTGTCTGTGAGTCTCTCTATAGCTCTCTCTCTCTGTCTGTGAGTCTCTCTATAGCTCTCTCTCTCTCTGAGTCTCTCTATAGCTCTCTCTCTCTCTCTCTCTGTCTGTGAGTCTCTCTATAGCTCTCTCTCTGTGTCTCTCTATAGCTCTCTCTCTGTCTGTGAGTCTCTCTATAGCTCTCTCTCTCTGTGAGTCTCTCTATAGCTCTCTCTCTCTCTCTCTCTCTCTGTCTGTGAGTCTCTCTATAGCTCTCTCTCGGTCTGTGAGTCTCTCTATAGCTCTCTCTCTCTGTCTGTGAGTCTCTCTATAGCTCTCTCCCTCTGTGAGTCTCTCTATAGCTCTCTCTCTCTGTGAGTCTCTCTATAGCTCTCTCTGTGTGTCTCTCTATAGCTCTCTCTGTGTGTCTCTCTATAGCTCTCTCTGTGTGTCTCTCTATAGCTCTCTCTGTGTGTCTCTCTATAGCTCTCTCTGTGTGTCTGTCTGTGAGTCTCTCTATAGCTCTCTCTCCCTCTGTGTGTGTGTCTCTCTCTCTGTCTCTGTCTCTCTCTCTCTGTCTGTGAGTCTCTCTATAGCTCTCTCTCTCTCTGTCTGTGAGTCTCTCTATAGCTCTCTCTCTGTCTGTGAGTCTCTCTCTCTCTCTCTCTGTCTGTGAGTCTCTCTATAGCTCTCTCTCTCTCTCTCTCTCTCTGTCTGTGAGTCTCTCTATAGCTCTCTCTCTGTATGCGAGTCTCTCTATAGCTCTCTCTCTGTATGTGAGTCTCTCTATAGCTCTCTCTCTCCATCTGTGAGTCTCTCTATAGCTCTCTCTCTCTCTCTCCGTCTGTGAGTCTCTC
Source organism: Oncorhynchus tshawytscha (assembly GCF_018296145.1). Classification (NCBI taxonomy): domain Eukaryota; kingdom Metazoa; phylum Chordata; class Actinopteri; order Salmoniformes; family Salmonidae; genus Oncorhynchus; species Oncorhynchus tshawytscha. Next base: position 39,218,998 of record NC_056461.1, read on the forward strand.
TATAGCTCTCTCTCTCTCTCTCTCTCTCTCTGTCTGTGAGTCTCTCTATAGCTCTCTCTCTGTATGTGAGTCTCTCTATAGCTCTCTCTCTGTCTGTGAGTCTCTCTATAGCTCTCTCTCTCTCTCTCTCTGTATGTGAGTCTCTCTATAGCTCTCTCTCTCTCTCTCTCTCTGTCTGTGAGTCTCTCTATAGCTCTCTCCCTCTGTGAGTCTCTCTATAGCTCTCTCCCTCTGTGAGTCTCTCTATAGCTCTCTCCCTCTGTGAGTCTCTCTATAGCTCTCTCCCTCTGTGAGTCTCTCTATAGCTCTCTCTGTGTGTCTCTCTATAGCTCTCTCTGTGTGTCTCTCTATAGCTCTCTCTGTGTGTCTCTCTATAGCTCTCTCTGTGTGTCTGTCTGTGAGTCTCTCTATAGCTCTCTCTCTCTCTCTGTCTGTGAGTCTCTCTATAGCTCTCTCTCTGTATGTGAGTCTCTCTATAGCTCTCTCTCTGTCTGTGAGTCTCTCTATAGCTCTCTCTCTGTATGTGAGTCTCTCTATAGCTCTCTCTCTCTGTATGTGAGTCTCTCTATAGCTCTCTCTCTCTCTCTGTCTGTGAGTCTCTCTATAGCTCTCTCTCTCTCTGTCTGTGAGTCTCTCTATAGCTCTCTCTCTCTCTGTCTGTGAGTCTCTCTATAGCTCTCTCTCTCTGTCTGTGAGTCTCTCTATAGCTCTCTCTCTCTCTGTATGTGAGTCTCTCTATAGCTCTCTCTCTCTCTCTCTCTCTCTGTCTGTGAGTCTCTCTATAGCTCTCTCTCTCTCTGTCTGTGAGTCTCTCTATAGCTCTCTCTCTCTCTCTGTATGTGAGTCTCTCTATAGCTCTCTCTCTCTCTCTCTCTCTCTCTCTGTCTGTGAGTCTCTCTATAGCTCTCTCTCTCTCTGTCTGTGAGTCTCTCTATAGCTCTCTCTCTCTCTGTATGTGAGTCTCTCTATAGCTCTCTCTCTCTGTATGTGAGTCTCTCTATAGCTCTCTCTCTCTCTCTCTCTCTCTGTGAGTCTCTCTATAGCTCTCTCTCTCTCTCTGTATGTGAGTCTCTCTATAGCTCTCTCTCTCTCTCTCTGTCTGTGAGTCTCTCTATAGCTCTCTCTCTCTCTCTGTATGTGAGTCTCTCTATAGCTCTCTCTCTCTCTCTCTCTGTCTGTGAGTCTCTCTATAGCTCTCTCTCTGTATGCGAGTCTCTCTATAGCTCTCTCTCTCTCTCTCTGTCTGTGAGTCTCTCTATAGCTCTCTCTCTCTCTCTCTGTATGTGAGTCTCTCTATAGCTCTCTCTCTCTCTGTCTGTGAGTCTCTCTATAGCTCTCTCTCTCTCTCTCTCTCTCCGTCTGTGAGTCTCTCTATAGCTCTCTCTCTCTCTCTCTGTCTGTGAGTCTCTCTATAGCTCTCTATCTCTCTCTCTCTCTCTCTGTCTGAGTCTCTCTATAGCTCTCTCTCTCTGTATGTGAGTCTCTCTATAGCTCTCTCTCTCTCTCTCTGTCTGTGAGTCTCTCTATAGCTCTCTCTCTCTCTCTCTGTATGTGAGTCTCTCTATAGCTCTCTCTCTCTGTATGTGAGTCTCTCTATAGCTCTCTCTCTCTCTCTCTATAGCTCTCTCTGTCTGTGAGTCTCTCTATAGCTCTCTCTCTCTCTCTGTATGTGAGTCTCTCTATAGCTCTCTCTCTCTCTCTCTGTCTGTGAGTCTCTCTATAGCTCTCTCTCTCTCTCTCTGTCTGTGAGTCTCTCTATAGCTCTCTCTCTCTCTCTCTGTCTGTGAGTCTCTCTATAGCTCTCTCTCTCTCTCTGTCTGTGAGTCTCTCTATAGCTCTCTCTCTCTCTCTGTCTGTGAGTCTCTCTATAGCTCTCTCTGTGTGTCTGTCTGTGAGTCTCTCTATAGCTCTCTCTCTCTCTCTGTCTGTGAGTCTCTCTATAGCTCTCTCTCTGTATGTGAGTCTCTCTATAGCTCTCTCTCTCTCTCTCTGTCTGTGAGTCTCTCTATAGCTCTCTCTCTCTCTGTCTGAGTCTCTATATAGCTCTCTCTCTCTCTGTCTGTGAGTCTCTCTATAGCTCTCTCTCTCTCTCTGTATGTGAGTCTCTCTATAGCTCTCTCTCTCTCTGTGAGTCTCTATATAGCTCTCTCTCTCTCTCTCTCTCTGTCTGTATGTGAGTCTCTCTATAGCTCTCTCTCTCTCTCTCTCTCTCTCTCTGTCTGTGAGTCTCTATATAGCTCTCTCTCTCTCTCTCTCTCTCTCTGTCTGTATGTGAGTCTCTCTATAGCTCTCTCTCTCTCTCTCTCTCTGTCTGTGAGTCTCTATATAGCTCTCTCTCTCTCTCTCTGTGAGTCTCTATATAGCTCTCTCTCTCTCTCTCTCTCTGTCTGTGAGTCTCTCTATAGCTCTCTCTCTCTCTCTCTCTCTCTCTCTCTCTCTCTCTCTGTCTGTATGTGAGTCTCTATAGCTCTCTCTCTGTCTGTGAGTCTCTATATAGCTCTCTCTCTCTCTGTCTGAGTCTCTATATAGCTCTCTCTCTCTCTGTATCTGAGTCTCTCTATAGCTCTCTCTCTCTCTGTCTGTATGTGAGTCTCTATAGCTCTCTCTCTCTCTGTCTGTGAGTCTCTCTATAGCTCTCTCTCTCTCTGTCTGTATGTGAGTCTCTCTATAGCTCTCTCTCTCTGTCTGTGAGTCTCTCTATAGCTCTCTCTCTCTCTCTGTCTGTGAGTCTCTCTATAGCTCTCTCTCTCTCTCTCTCTGTATGTGAGTCTCTCTATAGCTCTCTCTCTGTCTGAGTCTCTCTATAGCTCTCTCTCTCTCTCTGTATGTGAGTCTCTCTATAGCTCTCTCTCTCTGTCTGTGAGTCTCTATATAGCTCTCTCTCTCTGTCTGAGTCTCTCTATAGCTCTCTCTCTGTCTGTATGTGAGTCTCTCTATAGCTCTCTCTCTCTCTCTCTGTCTGTCTGTGAGTCTCTCTATAGCTCTCTCTCTCTCTCTCTCTCTCTGTCTGTATGTGAGTCTCTATATAGCTCTCTCTCTCTCTCTCTCTCTGTCTGTATGTGAGTCTCTATAGCTCTCTCTCTCTCTCTCTCTGTCTGTATGTGAGTCTCTCTATAGCTCTCTCTCTCTGTCTGTGAGTCTCTATATAGCTCTCTCTCTCTCTGTCTGTATGTGAGTCTCTATAGCTCTCTCTCTCTCTGTCTGTGAGTCTCTCTATAGCTCTCTCTCTCTCTGTCTGTATGTGAGTCTCTCTATAGCTCTCTCTCTCTCTCTCTGTCTGTGAGTCTCTCTATAGCTCTCTCTCTCTCTCTCTGTCTGTGTCTCTCTCTCACTCACATACACACAAAAAAACAACAGTTTAGTTGGTCAGTTAGTGTCCACAAACCTCCAGGGTCCATAATCACAAACAGGACCATGGGCTGTGTTGGCAAACAGAGAGAGTTGCCCTGGTCTGCCCCTGTCTCTGTGCGCATCCTCAAATGGCATCCCATTCCCAAATAGTTCTGGTCAAAAGTAGTGCACTATATAGGGAATAAGGTGGCATATGTGATGCAACCCCGATCACCTCCAGCATTTCCTGCCCTCCAGCTCTGGGCTTCTCCCTCCCTGAGAAGAGTGTTTATGACGGTTCTCCCTCCTGCTCTGCTCTGCTCTGCTCTGCTCTGCTCTGCTCTGCTCTGCTCTCTCTCTCTCTCTCTCTGCTCTGCTCTCGCTCTGCTCTCGCTCTGCTCTCGCTCTGCTCTCGCTCTGCTCTCGCTCTGCTCTCGCTCTGCTCTCGCTCTGCTCTCGCTCTGCTCTCGCTCTGCTCTCGCTCTGCTCTCTCTCTCTGTGTTTCGTTGCTGTTGCTTCCAAGCACGAATGTAATTACACTAGTTGCCACAGGAGGGTGCTCATTGCTCAAAGCTAAGGCCTATACGAACACATCCTGTCACTGCTGCCATTCAACAGGTTCAAGATGTGGCTGTTTTTCCCCCCCAACTTCAAATCTAAGACTTATAAATTATTCTCTTGTTTTTTCAACCCTGTACCCATTACTTTAGTATGACGATTTCAGAGTTGAGTATGTTATTCTGCTTTGTGCCACATCTCCAATCAAGTAAGAATGTGCTGCAGCATGTGACTCCCAGGAGGTTGGTGGTACCTTAGCTAGGGAGGATGGGCTCGTGGTAAGGGCTGGAGCTGAATCGGTGGAATGTTATCAAACACATGCTTTCTGTGTATTTGATGCCATTCCATTCGCTCCATTCCAACCATTATTAAATCAAATCAAATCAAATCAAATTTTATTTTATTTGTCACATACACATGGTTAGCAGATGTTAATGCGAGTGTAGCGAAATGCTTGTGCTTCTAGTTCCGACAATGCAGTAATAACGAGCAAGTAATCTAACTAACAATTCCAAAAAAAACTACTGTCTTATACACAGTGTAAGGGGGTAAAGAATATGTACATAAGGATATATGAATGAGTGATGGTACAGAGCAGCATAGGCAAGATACAGTAGATGATATCGAGTACAGTATATACATATGAGATGTATGTAAACCAAGTGGCATAGTTAAAGTGGCTGTGATACATGTATTACATAAGGATGCAGTCGATGATATAGAGTACAGTATCAACGTATGCATATGAGATGAACAATGTAGGGAGTAACATTATATAAGGTAGCATTGTTTAAAGTGGCTAGTGATATATTTACATCATTTCCATCAATTCCCATGATTAAAGTGGCTGGAGTAGAGTCAGTGTCATTGACAGTGTGTTGGCAGTAGCCACTCAATGTTAGTGGTGGCTGTTTAACAGTCTGATGGCCTTGAGATAGAAGCTGTTTTTCAGTCTCTCGGTCCCAGCTTTGATGCACCTGTACTGACCTCGCCTTCTGGATGACAGCGGGGTGAACAGGCAGTGGCTCGGTGGTTGATGTCTTGATGATCTTTATGGCCTTCCTGTAGCATCGGGTGTGAGGTGTCCTGGAGGGCAGGTAGTTTGCCCCCGGTGATGCGTTGTAGACCTCACTACTCCTCTGGAGAGCCTTACGGTTGAGGGCGGTGCAGTTGCCATACCAGGCGGTGATACAGCCCGCCAGGATGCTCTCGATTGTGCATCTGTAGCAGTTTGTGAGTGCTTTTGGTGACAAGCCTCTTCAGCCTCCTGAGGTTGAAGAGGCGCTCTGCGCCTTCCTCACGATGCTGTCTGTGTGAGTGGACCAATTCAGTTTGTCTGTGATGTGTATGCCGAGGAACTTAAAACTTGCTACCCTCTCCACTACTGTTCCATCGATGTGGATGGGGGTGTTCCCTCTGCTGTTTCCTGAAGTCCACAATCATCTCCTTAGTTTTGTTGACGTTGATAGGTTATTTTCTGACAACACTCCGAGGCCCTCACCTCCTCCCTGTAGGCCGTCTGTCGTTGTTGATAATCAAGCCTACCACTGTTGTGTCGTCCGCAAACTTGATGATTGAGTTGGAGGCGTGCATGGCCACCAGTCGTGGGTGAACAGGGAGTACAGGAGGGGGCTCAGAACGCACCCTTGTGGGGCCCCAGTGTTGAGGATCAGCGGGGAGGAGATGTTGTTGCCTACCCTCACCACCTGGGGCGGCCCGTCAGGAAGTCCAGTACCCAGTTGCACAGGGCGGGTCGAGACCCAGGGTCTCGAGCTTGATGACGAGCTTGGAGGGTACTATGGTGTTGAATGCCGAGCTGTAGTCGATGAACAGCATTCTCACATAGGTATTCCTCTTGTCCAGATGGGTTAGGGCAGTGTGCAGTGTGGTTGAGATTGCATCGTCTGTGGACCTATTTGGGCGGTAAGCAAATTGGAGTGGGTCAAGGGTGTCAGGTAGGGTGGAGGTGATATGGTCCTGACTAGTCTCTCAAAGCACTTCATGATGACGGATGTGAGTGCTGGTAGTCGTTTAGCTCAGTTACCTTAGCTTTCTTGGGAACAGGAACAATGGTGGCCCTCTTGAAGCATGTGGGAACAGCAGACTGGTATAGGGATTGGTTGAATATGTCCGTAAACACACGGCCAGCTGGTCTGCGCATGCTCTGAGGGGCGCGGCTGGGGATGCCGTCTGGGCCTGCAGCCTTGCGAGGGTTAACACGTTTAAATGTCTTACTCACTTCGGCTGCAGTGAAGGAGAGACCGCATGATTCCGTTGCAGGCCATGTCAGTGGCACTGTATTGTCCTCAAAGCGGGCAAAAAGTTATTTAGTCTGCCTGGGAGCAAGACATCCTGGTCCGTGACTGGGCTGGGTTTCTTCCTGTAGTCCGTGATTGACTGTAGACCCTGCCACATACCTCTTGTGTCTGAGCCGTTGAATTGAGATTCTACTTTGTCTCTGTACTGGCGCTTAGCTTGTTTGATAGCCTTGCGGAGGGAATAGCTGCACTGTTTGTATTCAGTCATGTTACCAGACACCTTGCCCTGATTAAAAGCAGTGGTTCGTGCCTTCAGTTTCACACGAATGCTGCCATCAATCCACGGTTTCTGGTTAGGGAATGTTTTAATCGTTGCTATGGGAACGACATCTTCAACGCACGTTCTAATGAACTCGCACACCGTATCAGCGTATTCGTCAATGTTGTTGTCTGACGCAATACGAAACATCTCCCAGTCCACGTGATGGAAGCAGTCTTGGAGTGTGGAGTCAGCTTGGTCGGACCAGCGTTGGACAGACCTCAGCGTGGGAGCTTCTTGTTTTAGTTTCTGTCTGTAGGCAGGGATCAACAAAATGGAGTCGTGGTCAGCTTTTCCGAAAGGGGGCGGGGCAGGGCCTTATATGCGTCGCGGAAGTTAGAGTAACAATGATCCAGGGTCTTTCCACCCCTGGTTGCGCAATCAATATGCTGATAAAATTTAGGGAGTCTTGTTTTCAGATTAGCCTTGTTAAAATCCCCAGCTACAATGAATGCAGCCTCCGGATAAATCGTTTCCAGTTTGCAGAGAGTTAAATAAAGTTCGTTCAGAGCCATCGATGTGTCTGCTTGGGGGGATATATACGGCTGTGATTATAATCGAAGAGAATTCTCTTGGTAGTAATGCGGTCTACATTTGATTGTGAGGAATTCTAAATCAGGTGAACAGAAGGATTTGAGTTCCTGTATGTTTCCTTCATCACACCATGTCACGTTGGCCATAAGGCATACGCCCCCGCCCGTCTTCTTACCAGAAAGATGTTTGTTTCTGTCGGCGCGATGCGTGGAGAAACCCGCTGGCTGCACCGCTTCGGATTGCGTCTCTCCAGTGAGCCATGTTTCCGTGAAGCAGAGAACGTTACAGTCTCTGATGTCCCTCTGGAATGCTACCCTTGCTCGGATTTCATCAACCTTGTTGTCAAGAGACTGGACATTGGCAAGAAGAATGCTGGGGAGTGGTGCACGATGTGCCCGTCTCCGGAGTCTGACCAGAAGACCGCTTCGTTTCCCTCTTTTTCTGAGTCGTTTTTTTTTTTTGGTCGCTGCATGTGATCCACTCGGTTACACTGGTTGTAAGGCAGAACTCAGGATCCGCATCGTGAAAACATATTCTTGGTCGTACTGATGGTGAGTTGACGCTGATCTTATATTCAGTAGTTCTTCTCGGGTGTATGTAAAGAAACCTAAGATGACCTGGGGTACTAGTGTAAGAAATAACACGTAAAAAACAAAAAACTGCATAGTTTCCTAGGAACGTAAGCGAGGCGGCCATCTCTGTCGGCGCCGGAAGTACAAGAAAAAAAAAAAAAAAAAAAAAATGAGCCGTCCTCCCCTCAGCAGCCTCCTGTGCATTACTGTATCATAGCTTTGTTATCATACTGCACTCTTTAATTGGTTAATGTTGCATAGGAGTTAAAAAATTTGACTCAAAAAGTGATCTTGACTCAGATAACGTTTGTGACCACTGTTCTAGAGTTCTCTGTTAACACTATCAACGTTTACCTTTAATGTGGCAATTGTGATCGAATCAACACAATATTAGCCACTTTCAATGCAACATAACGAAACAAAAACTATGCAAGGGATTTTGTTGTAGGCAGAACGCGTCGAACTAGGATTCTATTGCATTGACACGCATGACTCAGCCAGTACTGTACAGACCTGTGCAGCATAAACAATCAGAGCTGCAGGAGGTCTATATGCAAATACACCATTGCCATATATGGATCTGTGCCATTCACTTTGAACTGGACTGTGTTTACAGCATGTGCGGTTGTGAGTAGATGCACTTGTTTTGAGATCAAAGCGAGACCTGCATGTTTCCACGTGTACATTTTGTTAATATTTTTTACCTTTATTTTACTAGGCAAGTCAGTTAATTCAATGACGGCCTAGGAACAGTGGGTTAACTGCCTTGTTCAGGCAATTATAGTCAATGAACTAATCACTGATCATAATCTTGATGTGATTGGCCTGACTGAAACATGGCCTAAGCCTGATGAATTTACTGTGTTAAATGAGGCCTCACCTCCTGGCTACACTAGTGACCATATCCCCCATGCATCCCCGCAAAAGGCGGAGGTGTTGCTAAAATTTACAAGAGCAAATTTCAATTTACAAAAAAAAAAGACGTTTTCATCTTTTGAGCTTCTAGTCATGAAATCTATGCAGCCTACTCAATCACTTTTATAGCTACTGTTTACAGGCCTCCTGGGCCATATACAGCGTTCCTCATTGAGTTCCCTGAATTCCTATCGGACCTTGTAGTCATAGCTGATAATATTCTAATCTTTGGTGACTTTAATATTCACATGGAAATGTCCACAGACCCACTCCAAAAGGCTTTCGGAGCCATCATCGACTCAGTGGGTTTTGTCCAACATGTCTCTGGACCTACTCACTGTCACAGTCATACTCTGGACCTAGTTTTGTCCCGTGGAATAAATATTGTGGATCTTAATGTTTTTTTATCGAACCACCATTTTATTACGTTTCCAATTACAACAAATAATCTGCTCAGACCCCAACCAAGGAGCATCAAAAGTCGTGCTATAAATTCACAGACAACACAAAGATTCCTAGATGTCCTTCCAGACTCCCTCTGTCTACCCAAGGATGTCAGAGGACAAAAATCAGTTAACCACCAAACTGAGGAACTCAATTTAACCTTGCGCAATACCCTATATGCAGTTGCACCCCTAAAAACATTTCTCATAAGAAACTAGCTCCCTGGTACACAGAAAATACCTGAGCTCTGAAGCAAGCTTCCAGAAAATTGGAACGGAAATGACGCCACACCAAACTGGAAGTCTTCCGACTAGCTTGGAAAGACAGTACCGTGCAGTATCGAAGAGCTCTTACTGCTGCTCGATCATCCTATTTTTCCAACTTAATCGAGGAAAATAAGAACAATCCAAAATTCCTTTTTGATACTGTCGCAAAGCAAACTAAAAAGCAGCATTCCCCAAGAGAGGATGGCTTTCACTTCAGCAGTAATAAATTCATGAACTTCTTTGAGGAAAAGATCATGATTATTAGAAAGCAAATTACGGACTCCTCTTTAAATCTGCGTATTCCATCAAAGCTCAGTTGGCCTGAGTCTGTACAACTCTGCCAGGACCTAGGATCAAGAGAGACGCTCAAGTGTTTTAGTACTATATCTCTTGACACAATGATGAAAATAATCATGGCCTCTAAACCTTCAAGCTGCATACTGGACCCTATTCCAACTAAACTACTGAAAGAGCTGCTTCCTGTGCTTGGCCCTCCTATGTTGAACATAATAAACAGCTCTCTATCCACCAGATGTGTAACAAACTCACTAAAAGTGGCAGTAATAAAGCCTCTCTTGAAAAAGCCAAACCTTGACCCAGAAAATATTTTAAAAAGTAAAAATCGGCCTATATCGAGTCTTCCATTCCTCTCCAAAATTTTAGAAAGGCTGTTGCGCAGCAACTCACTGCCTTCCTGAAGACAAATAATGTATACAAAATGCTTCAGTCTGGTTTTAGACCCCATCATAGCACTGAGACTGCACTTGTGAAGTAATTACATGGGCTTACTCCTACCTATCTCTCTGATTTGGTCCTGCCGTACATACCTACACGTACGCTACGGTCACAAGACGCAGGCCTCCTAATTGTCCCTAGAATTTCTAAGCTAACAGCTGGAGGCAGGGCTTTCTCCTATAGAGCTCCATTTTTATGGAATGGTCTGCCTACCCATGTGAGAAACGCAGACTCGGTCTCAACCTTTTAGTCTTTACTGAAGACTCATCTCTTCAGGGGGTCATATGATTGAGTGTAGTCTGGCCCAGGAGTGTGAAGGTGAACGGAAAGGCTCTGGAGCAACGAACCGCCCTTGCTGTCTCTGCCTGGCCGGTTCCCCTCTTTCCACTGGGATTCTCTGCCTCTAACCCTATTACAGGGGCTGAGTCACTGGCTTACTGGTGCTCTTTCATGCCGTCCCTAGGAGGGGTGTGTCACTGATGTGATCTTCCTGTCTGGGTTGTGCCGTGGCGGAGATCTTTGTGGGCTATACTCGGCCTTGTCTCAGGATGGTAAGTTGGTGGTTGAAGATATCCCTCTAGTGGTGTGGGGGCTGTGCTTTGGCAAAGTGGGTGGGGTTATATCCTTCCTGTTTGGCCCTGTCCGGGGGTATCATCGGATGGTGCCACAGTGTCTCCTCACCCCTCCTGTCTCAGCCTCCAGTATTTATGCTGCAGTAGTTTGTGTCGGGGGGCTAGGGTCAGTTTGTTATATCTGGAGTACTTCTCCTGTCCTATCCGGTGTCCTGTGTGGATTTAAGTATGCTCTCTCTAATTCTCTCTTTCGGAGAACCTGAGCCCTAGGACCATGCCTCAGGACTACCTGGCATGATGACGCCGTGCAGCTGATCCAGTTTCAACTGTTCTGCCTGTGATTATTATTATTTGACTATGCTGGTCATTTATGAATGTGTGATGAATGAATGAATGATGTTCTGTTATAATCTCCACCTGGCACAGCCAGAAGAGGACTGCCACCCCACATAGCCTGGTTTCTTCCTAGGTTTTGGCCTTTCTAGGGAGCTTTTCCTAGCCACCGTGCTTCTACACCTGCATTGCTTGCTGTTTGGGGTTTTAGGCTGGGTTTCTGTACAGCACTTTGAGATATCAGCTGCTGTACGAAGGGCTATATAAATACAGTTGATTTGATTCAGGGGTAGAACGACAGATTTGTACCTTGTAAGCTCAGGGATTTGATCTTACAACCTTTCGGTTACTAGTCCAACGCTCTAACCACTAGGCTACGCTATCCTTTGCTAGTTCGTGAGTTATTAGCTCAGTTATAGATAATTTGTAGTCAACAATAGGTGAGAGATTGCTTCTGACAAGAGTGCACATTTCTAGACATCTTTGAAAAGCAAGTTAGTAGGTAGAGCTTTTTTTGTCCTAAAGGGGCAGTGTTGTATTTTGAGACAGGTTTGAATAAGCTTAGTAGCACAGTAGCCTACTTGGCCTCTTAAAACTGTACCGAAAAGTGGGTACAGCCTCAGTGTTCACAGTAAACGAGAGTTGGAATATGCACAGAATTAACAACATTCAAGTTGTGCTCTGCAGACCTGAAATTTTCTCAGTGCCTAAATTATTTTTAGGGAACATTGGTTGTCTGTCTGTTCTGGAGCATCACCTTTTTAATTTTTTATTTCACCTTTATTTAACCAGGTAGGCTAGTTGAGAACAGGTTCTCATTTACAACTGCAACCTGGCCAAGATAAAGCAAAGCAGTTTGACACATACAACAACAGAGTTACACATGGAGTAAAACAAACATACAGTCAATAATACAGTAGAAAAACAAGTCTATATACAATGTGAGCAAATGAGGTGAGATAAGGGAGGTAAAGGCAAAAAAAAGGCCATGGTGGCAAAGTAAATACAAAATAGCAAATAAACACTGGAATGGTATATGTGCAGTAGATTAATGTGCAAAGTAGAAATACTGGGGTGCAAAGGAGCAAGATAAATAAATAAATACAGTAGGGGATGAGGTAGTTGTTTGGGCTATTTACAGATGGGCTGTGTACAGGTGCAGTGATCTGTGAGCTGCTCTGACAGCTGGTGCTTAAAGCTAGTGAGGAAGATATGAGTCTCCAGTTTCAGTGATGTTCGTTCCAGTCATTGGTAGCAGAGAACTGGAAGGAGAGGCGGCCAAAGGAGGAATTGGCTTTGGGGGTGACCAGTGAGACGAACCTGCTGGAGTGCGTGCTATGGGTAGGTGCTGCTATGGTGACCAGCGAGCTGATATAAGGCAGGGCTTTACCTAGCAGGGTCTTGTAGATGACCTGGAGCAAGTGGGTTTGGCGACAAGTATGAAGCGAGGGCCAGCCAATGAGAGCGTACAGGTCGCAATGGTGGGTAGTATAGGGGCTTTGGCGACAAAACGGATGGCACCGTGATAGACTGCATCCAATTTATTGAGTAGAGTGTTGGAGGCTATTTTGTAAATGACATCGCCGAAGTCAAGGATCGGGAGGATGATCAGTTTTACGATGGTGTGTTTGGCAGCTTGAGTGAAGGATGCTTTGTTGCAAAAGAGGAAGCCAATTCTAGATTTATTTTTGGATTGGAGATGCTTAATGTGAGTCTGGAAGGAGAGTTTAAAGATATACATATTCTAAGTCAAAACCATCCAGAGTAGTGATGCTGGACGGGCGGGCAGGTGCAGGCAGCAATCGGTTGAAGACCATGCATTTAGCTTTACTTGTATTTCATAGCAGTTGGAGGCCACGGAAGGAGAGTTGTATGGCATTGAAGCTCGTGAGGAGGGTAGTTAACACAGTGTCCAAAGAAGGGCCAGAAGTATACCAAATGGTGTCGTCTGCGTAGAGGTGGATCAGAGACTCACCAGCAGCAAGAGCGACGTCATTGATGTATACAGAGAAGAGAGTCGGCCCAAGAATTGAACCCTGTGGCACCCCCATAGACTGCCAGAGGCCCGGACAACAGGCCTTCCGATTTGACACACTGAACTCTATCGGAGAAGTAGTTGGTGAACCAGGCGAAGCATTCATTTGAGAAACCAAGGCTGTTGAGTCTGCCGATAAGGATGCGGTGATTGACAGAGTCGAATACGGCATTGAGAAAGGCCTGCTCGCTGAAGTGTTTCAGGGAGCATTTGACAGTGATGAGGGGAGGTCGTTTGACCGCAGACCCATTACGGATGCAGGCAATGAGGCAGTGATCGCTGAGATCTTGGTTGAAAACAGCAGAGATGTATTTAGAGGGCAAGTTGATTAAGATGATATATACACGTTAAAGCAGTGAATAAAACAAACTTCGGGAGGAGGCTTCTAATGTTAACATGCATGAAACCAAGGCTTTTACAGTTACAGAAGTCATCAAAAGAGAGCGCCTGGAGAATAGGAGTGGAGCTAGGCACTGCAGGGCCTGGATTAACCTCTACATTGCCACCTACTGGAAGGAACAGCTTGATGATAAGGCCTAGGGCGAGGGACAGCTTGATGATAAGGCCTAGGGCGAGGGACAGCTTGATGATAAGGCCTAGGGCGAGGGACAGCTTGATGATAAGGCCTAGGGCGAGGGACAGCTTGATGATAAGGCATAGGCCTGTGGGGGGACAGCTTGATGCTAAGGCATAGGCCTAGGGGGGGACAGCTTGATGCTAAGGCATAGGCCTAGGGGGACAGCTTGATGATAAGGCCTAGGGGGGACGGCAGCATGATGATAAGGCCTAGGGGGGACGGCAGCATGATGATAAGGCCTAGGGGGGGGGACAACATTTTATTTTTTAAAGCATGTTACTGGAACCTGAACGCAATCCACAGCTTTTTGTCACCTGAGGACAGGGAACATGGTTCTGAATCGGTAGAGTGATATCAATAACACTGCAAACAATCATAGAAACACCGCTATAAATGTTCTTTCAGAGATGTTTATATTAGGTGTGTAGGTACAGTGGCAAGTACATGAACCCGTTGGAATTATCTGGATTTATGTATAATATTGGTCATAAAATTTGATCCGGTCTTCATCTGAGTCAGATCAAACAAAACACAGTCTGCTTAAACTAATAAACACACAAATTATTGTATTTTTGTTTTAATTGAATACATCATTTAAACATTCACAGTGAAGGTTGGAAAAAGTATGTCAACATCTAGGCTAATGACTTCTCCAAAAGCTAATTGGAATCAGGAGTCAGCTAACCTGGAGTACAATCATTGAGACGAGATTGGAGATGTTGGTTAGAGCTGCCTTGCCCTATAAAAAAATACTCACCAAATTTGAGTTCGCTATTCACAAGAAGCATTGTCTGATGTGAACCATGGCTTGGACAAAATAGATTTCAGAAGACCTAAGATTAAGAATTGTTGACTTGCATAAAGCAGGAAAGGGTTACAAAAGTATCTCAAAGCCTTGACGTTTGTCAGTCCACGGTAAGAGAAATTGAGAAAGTTCATCACTGTTGCTACTCTCCTTAGGAGTAACCGTCCTGCAAAGATGACTACAAGAGCACAGCGCAGAATGCTCAATTAGGAATCCTAGAAGAATCCTAGAGTGTCAGCTAAAGACTTACAGAAATCTCTGGAACATGCTAACATCTCAGTTGACGAGTCTATGATACAGAAAACACTAAACAAGAATGGTGTTCATGGGAGGACACCAGGGAAGAAGCCACTGCTGTCTGAATTTTGCAAAAGAGCATCTGGATGTTCCACAGCGCTACTGGCAAAATATTCTGTGTACAGATGAAACTACAGTTGAGTTGTTTGGAAGGAACACACAACACTATGTGTGGAGAAAAAAGGCACAGCACACCAACATCAAAACCTCATCCCAACTGTAAAGTATGGTGGAGGGAGCATCATGGTTTGGGGCTGTTTTGCTGCCTAAGGGCCTGGACAGCTTACTATCGTCGACGGAAAAATGAATTCCTAAGTTTATCAAGACATTTCGCAGGAGAATGTTAGGCTCTGTCCGACAATTGAAGCTCAACAGAAGTTGGGTGATGCAACAGGACAACGACCCAAAACACAGAAGTAAATCAACAACAGAATGGCTTCAACAGAAGAAAATATGCCTTCTGGAGTGGCTCAGTCAGAGTCCTGAACTCAACCCGATTGAGATGCTGTGGCATGACCGAGTGGTTCACACCAGACAACCCAAGAATATTGCTGAACTGAAACAGTTTTGTTAAGAGGAATGGTCAAAAATTCCTCCTGACCATTGTGCAGGTCTGATCCACAACTACAGAAAACATTTGGTTGTTATTGCTGCCAAAGTAGGGTCAACCAGTTATTAAAACGAAGGGTTCACATACTTGTCCCACCCTGCACTGTGAATGTTTACACCGTGTGTTCAATAAAGACATGAAAACATATAATTGTGTGTTATTAGTTTAAGCAGACTGTGTTTGTCCATTGTTGAGACTTAAATGAAGATCACATTTTATGACCAATTTATGTAGAAGTCCAGGTAATTCCAAAAAGATTCACCTACTTTTTCTTTCCACTGTATACTGATATCTTGTAGCTGTGTTCGTGCAGTTTGTGGAATTTAACTTTTTATTAAATTTCTCACAGAACTCTTTGTATTTGTCATTAATAAGAAATACAAGACAGTACATTCCCCAGACAGATAGAACCTTGTCCTAGAGTAGGACGATCAAGAGAGATTATCCTAGTCCAAGACTTAATCTGTGTTCAGGAAACTGTCCCAGAGTTCAGCAGACAGGGAGTGGACCAGAGAGTCATTTCCTGGCATATTTGAACAAAGTGGAAATCAACTGGGAAACGAAAAAACATCAGGGGTCAAAATGGGTTAAGTTAAGTTTAAGTTTAGGGACAAGGGTTAGGTTAAGGTTTGGGATAGCTTTAGTGAGATTAGTGTAAGAACTAGGGAAAGGCTTAAAGATTAGCACTGGGTAAGTGTACAGTGGTCGGCCACCATTCATTTTCTGCCTGTTGAAACTACCTCCTTTTAATAAAGACGATCCAACAGTCACGGTTTGACTCTGGGGTTTGTTTTTAATTGTTGTTGTTTTTTACTCTGGGGTTTGAGTATGAATGAACGCGTTTGTAAACCGAAACGCAGTTAATTCTACATGACAGGAGCCTACATACAGATACTTCACACAACACAGACACATTGTGAAATCCAGTTCATAAGACAAACATGTTGGTGATTTATAACATGAGTCCTGAGCTGCAGTGAAGATGGGATGGTTACATTCCATCATGTGAAGCTGGACTCACAGGTAGAACACTGACATGGTGTCACACTGTGACATGGCGTACGAGCAACGTGTCACATCTTACCTGTACATGTACTCTTCATAATATAACCCATCCCGAAGCATGTTAGTGCTGGAGTAGATAAAAACCCTGCAACTCCAAAAGAAAGTTACCATCTTAAACAGAAATATATAAACAAAATAGCTAAAAAAACATTTATTGAAGGTTTCAAAGTAACAACCATTACATAATACAGGTTTGCTACGACGTTGGACTGCAGTGAAATAATACTGATCATATAGATATAGATATAAATCTCACATGTGATAATTCATTAAGATATCAATTGTGAAGTCTTATCTGATTCCATAGAGAATATACTTAGATTGTTTTTTACAGTAATAGGCTAATCAAGAAATGTCAGAATTAAAATTGTAAAGGAAAACAGATTAAACTACATTGTAAAAACTTTAACGATTCACAGGCATGAAGCTTAAGTTATAAAGCATTTACAAGTGTGACAAGGCATATGACAGGGGCGGCAAGGTAGCCTAGTGATTAGAGCGTTGGGCCAGTAACCGAAAGGTCGTTGTTTTGAATACCATGTGAAAAATCTGTCTTTGCTCATGAGCAAGGCACTTAACCCTAATTTGCTCCAGGGGTGCTGTACTACTATTGCTGACCCTGTAAAACAACACATTTCACTGCACCTATCCGGTGTGTGTGAGAGAGAAAAAAAATTGGAGGGGCTGGGATCTTACAGTTAAAAGGCAAAGCATGACCAAAAACAAACCTACTCAGGCCGAGCAGCCTACAAGAAAAACATGTTCATATAGCTTTTCTGTAGAGCATAGGACATGAGGAACAGACAGAAAAAAGGCATTCCCTTTCTAACATTTCAAGGTGACTTAATCAAACCATCCAACCATAACAAGTTACAGTAACCTGATCACCCAGGCCCAAAATCCACAGGGTGTCAGAGTCTAACGGCTTGTGTGGGGGATGAAACCAAATAAGGCAGAAT
The DNA here is from genome assembly GCF_018296145.1 of Oncorhynchus tshawytscha. Classification (NCBI taxonomy): domain Eukaryota; kingdom Metazoa; phylum Chordata; class Actinopteri; order Salmoniformes; family Salmonidae; genus Oncorhynchus; species Oncorhynchus tshawytscha. The sequence goes on from NC_056461.1 coordinate 39,236,182, forward strand.
TCCTAAGGTCAATAAAATCACTTAACATACAGTAGCTTAAAGTTCACCCTGTCCAGATACAAGTTACCACAGATCATACATCCATATAGATGACATTAACGTTCTCTTCAGAAGTTTATGAGATAGCAAACATGGAGGCAACAGCATCACTAACACACATTTCAATAGTCAGGAAGGGCTGAATGGCCCTTGAGTGTTTTCCTGGGCAATTTGCCATGCAGACCCAGAGGTGACAAAGCACATAAGTGAGGGCCTACAGTACAGTATAATTCAGTTATTATCAAACCTGAGGGTATGTTCACTTACAGGTGTCAGTTTGAATAAGCCTTTTATCTTCAAAACGGACATTTTACACAATGGACACCGTTGTTTAGTGAATATTCTTCATGTGTGATTTAAGGGAACTTATCTGACTAAAGCATTTGTTGCAATCGTTGCAGCGATACGGTTTCTCTCCAGTGTGAATTCGCTTGTGGCGTGTCAGATCACCCGATGATGTAAAACCTTTCCCACATACAGAACACTTAAATGGCTTCTCCCCTGTGTGAGTCATCATGTGAAGTGACAGTTTTCTGCTATAAATGAACCTTTTGCTGCAGACATGGCACTGATGTGATTTCTCCCCTGTGTGAGTCTTCATGTGTTCTCTAAGGACTCCCTTCCAAGTGAAGCTTTTGCCGCAAACAGTGCACAGATACGGTTTCTCTCCGGTGTGAATTCCCTGGTGGTCTTTGAGATAACTCAGTGACGTACAGCCTTTTCCACAAACAGGACACTTATGCAGCTCTCGCTCGGCTTTATTTCCCGAATCTCTCTCTGTGTGAATTCTCATATGCTTTCTCAGATAACGTTTCTCCCGGAAGCACTTGCCACAATCACTGCAAAGATACAACTGTTTCTCTGATTGACTTTCTCTCCTTTTCTCCCCTGTGTGTGTCCTCATATGTCTCGTCAGATCACATTTCTGAATGAATCTTTTGTTGCAAACATGACATTGATGTGGTTTCTCCCCAGTGTGAATTCGCTGGTGGATTTTTAGAACATTTGGATATGCAAAGCCTTTCCCACATACAGGACACATATGCAGTCTTCTCTTTTTGTGGCTCCCCGGTTCGCTCTCTGTCCGGCTCCCCGGTTCGCTCTCTGTCCGGCTCCCCGGTTCGCTCTCTGTCCGGCTCCCCGGTTCGCTCTCTGTCCGGCTCCCTGATTCTGTCTCTGTGTGAGTCTTCATATGAACCCTCAGGTAACTCATTGTTCGGAAGCTTTTACCACAATCGCTGCATAGATATGATGGTTTCTCTCCAGAGTGATTCAGCTCGTGTTGTTTCAGACCACCCAATGATTTAAAGCATTTTTCACAAAGAGGGCACTTGTATGATTTCTCCCCTGTGTGAATTCTCATATGCTTTCTCAGTTCATGTTTTTGACTGAAAGATTTGTCACATTCTTTACACTGATATGGTTTCTCCCCTGTGTGAATCTTCATATGCACGTTTAATGTTGCCCTTTGAGTGAAGCGTTTCTCACATTCAGTGCAACAAAACGGTTTCTCCCCTGTGTGAATCCTCATATGGTCTTTTAATGATGACCTTTGAGTGAAGCATTTCTCACATTCACGGCAACCATACGGTTTCTCCCCTGTGTGAGTCCTCATATGCTTGACCAGATGTCCCTTGCGGTAGAAGCATTTGTCACATTCTTTGCACTTATGTGGTTTCTCACCTGTATGAATTACCTGATGTATTTTTAACAGACCTGAGCTAGTAAAGCTTTTAATACACACAGGACACTTGAAGGGTTTCTCCCCTGTGTGATTTCTCTGATGTACTTTATAATGGCTTACATTATAAAAGGTTTTACTGCACACCGCACACGTGTATGGTTTCTCACTACCATGAAACTTCTGTTGGTGTTCCTTTAGGTAGCGTGGCCTCTTAAAGCATTTATTACACACAGGACAGATGCATGGATTCGCTCCATGAGTTTTCCCATGTATTTTCAGAGAGCCTGGTGTGTTGAAACATTGCTTGCACACTGGACAATTGTACGGTTTTGCATCTGGGTGAGTAGTGCTCATATGCTTGTTGAGGTCGGTCTTGACACTGAAGGATTTGCCACATTCTTTGCACAGATGTGTTTTTTCACCTGTGTGAATTCGCTGATGATCTTTTAAAGAAGCTGTGCAAAGAAAGGATTCACTGCACAAAGAACACCGCTGTGGATCTTTCTCCCCTGTGTGAACTTTTTTGTGTCGTTGTAGACCATTTAGTGATTTAAAGCCTTTTCCACAGAAAGGACATGTGTGTCGTTTCTCTGCTTTGTGAATTCTCTGATGTACTTTTAAACTGACTGGTGCCTTAAACAGTTTACTGCACACAGGACACTTGTATCGCCTCTTGCTTGTGTGACACTTCAATGGTGCTTTCTGCTCGTTGGTTGTCTTGGCCTCAGTGCAGACTTGAGAGCTTTGTCCTTTCTTGTCCCGGGTTCTCTTTGACCCTGACGGTAGTTCTTCACTCTCCTCCTCATCAATACTTACAATGATTTCACTTGGAGCTGCAGAACAGTCTGGATGTAGTACAGAGAGCGTCTGAGAGTCACTGGTTGGTTCTGATACTCTGATACTGTAGTGCTCTTCATCTGATTGGGTCTGTTCAGTTGTATTGGTGGGTAGAGAGTCCCTTTTGCTGTCCTGATCACAGTCACTTTCCACACAGGGAGGAATAAATATCAACTGTATGACCTCTGTGGTAGCAGACCTAAGTCTTTGAAGCTGCTCTTCCTCCCGACTGGTCCTGAGTTCCTCTGTAATCTGGCTGGGCTCTGGGTCCTCCTGCCTCAGACTGGGGCTCCACTCCTGCTCACAGTGCGGCTGCTGGTTAGGGGGAACCTCCTCTTCAGGGAGAGTTACCTGCTTGGGGTCTGTAGAGAAGGAAAGGAGTAAAAATACTGAATAACAACTCAAAATACTTCACATTCTGAATTCTCTATGCCGTGCTTAGGGCTGTGGAGGTCATGAAATTGTCAGCCAGTGATTGTGAAGCAAATAACTGCCGGTCTCACGGTAATTGAGAAGATGTCTGGAATGACACATCGATCTCTGGAATGACACATCGTCCCGTCCGAACATTGTATGGTCTATTAATTTTTACCCGGGGCAGGGGGTCTTTGCGTTGCCTAGCAATTCCGCCTGGGTCCTCTACAAACCACTGATTAAAGTCAAATCATTAGACTACAATGTGAAAATCTTACCAATATTTTATTTCCCTGTGTGTAAATAAGTACATCAATATGAACCAATCGTATGGTTACATGTGGTACCGATAACTTTGATTGGTGATTTGGAACCAAATGTTGTAGGCCTACAGAGTGATAGGAGACCCTTTCAATGGTGATTACCGACAATTTCACCTGAGATCGTGGGCGCATGTTCACCATAGAAGACATCACTGGGCAGTCCTCTTGGGAGAGTGAAGCAAACAGTCATTCTCAGTGTTCAACAGCGGGCCAGCGCAGAACTCACATCCTCCCTACTGATGTCTTCAGAGGAGATGACCACTCATTGGCTTGGTGGAGAGGGAATGAGGGTCATTTCGCTTTTTGTTTGAATGAGACTTTTTAGTCTAAACAAATCTTTCATGATTAACTTTCAAATGAATCCAGAACGCCAGTAATATAGGGTTCTATTGCAGAAAGTTGTGTTTGTGAACAGACAAAAAACAACAACATGACATGGTAATAATGAGAGAGAATTCTAAAATGGTAGAAACGTCAGCACAAGAACTGTTTCTCGGGAGCTTCATGAAATGAGTTTCATTATTCTATTCACCGCAATCTGAACTAACGCAATGGCAAAGTGAATCATTTTTTGTGTCAAAAATAATCATGAATCGTTCAAAGAAAAATCCATCAATAAGGCCGGCCTTATTCGCAAGTGTCGGTGGAAAGTTTTTTGAGAAATGACAAATGAAATATGAGCATGTGTTCTTAATGTTTTGTGTACTCAGTATATGTTAATATGACCAACTTTAAATGAATGGGCCTAACATCCCGGATTTTTTTTCAATTCCGTATGTACTAATTAGCATATTAAGTTCCTATAAAAGTTGCATGTTAATTTCTTAAAATTGTTTTAACATGTAACAAACTTGAAGTTTTACATAAAGCATAAAGATACATTACTGTAATGATGTATTTTCCCCTGCTTCCTTCACTTGTTATTTTCCTGATTTCCTGATTGGATGACATCTAGACTCAACAACGTGTGTTGTGGTGTCCTGTTCTTGTTAACTTTTGTCACCTGTCTTAATGCGGTCCTTCTCCTGCTGTTTATTCTGGGGTTCAGACTAAATGCAGTGGTAAATGTGCTGCTCACAGTAGACAGCAGCAACATGGACCTGTTAAATTGACTAGAAGGGTGTTGATATAGCTGTGTTTAGGCATGGTTTCCTTGTTTTCAGTCTGTTATGCGTGTTTCTCATTCTGCTGGAGTTGACCTAGTATTTTATTAACCCCTACCTCACACATCCGGTTGTTTCATTTGTAACTCACCCAACAAAATCTCAATATGCTGTTTTACATTGTGTTATTTGTGCTGGTCTAATTCCTATAATGGACAAGCAGAAGAACCCGTGGGCTCTCAGAACAGTTCATATAATGCTCTTCGATATCCCAAGTTTGTGGCATTGATAAATAAATCATTGAATGTCTACTTAAATTCAGATGTTATGTATAAAAGGCATGTGTATGCATTGTTTACCATTTTGATTTCTTTAAAACCATGTAATTGTTGGAGTTCAGGTGTTTGACGGGTGACTAGGTACATTCTTGTCATATAAATATGCTTATTATTGAATGATTATGGATACATTCTGCAATGAGTTCATCTGGGTTTGAATCTGCAACACAACATGTCAAGTTAGTTCTGAATTGCTTTACTACAGCAGTGCATTCTGACACAATGCATTTAAAGAGGGTAAGCCTACACAAAACACAGCCTTTATTTGAAGGGTTTCTAAAATACACGTTGGATTAAAGGAATTGTGGGAAAACGACTGGAACCATTTCTGTGTTTTACAACACGTCCACTGTGGGGCTCAATGGTAAATCCTAACCTCGTGAAAGTGTGTTGCGTGTTCCTGAGAAGCTTCTCTATAACATGAAATACAAAGTATAACACCAGAACCACAGTTTCAATGTTGACCCCTAACACTAATATTATAGTTAGCTTATGTGACCAAAAGTATGTGGACAGCTGCTCGTCGAACGTCTCTTTCCAAAATTATGGGCATTAATATGGAGTTGGTCCCCCCCTTTTGCTGCTTTAACAGCCTCTACTCTTCTGGGAAGGCTTTCCACTAGATGTTGGAACATTGCTGCGGGGACTTGCTTCCATTCAGCCACAAGAGGATTAGTGAGGTCAGGGACTGATGTTGGGCGATTAAGCCTGCCTCAAGGTTGGCGTTCCAATTCATCCCAAAGGTGTTAGATGGGGTTGAGGCCAGGGCCCTGTGCAGACCAATCCGGTTCTTCCACACCGATAGACATACCATTTCTATAAGGACCTCGCTCTGTGCACAGGGGCATTGTCATGCTGAAACAGGAAAAGGCCTTCCCCAAAATGTTGCCACAAAGTTGGAAGCACAGAATCGTCTAGAATGTCATTGTGTGCTGCAGCATTAAAATTTCCCTTCACTGGAACTAGGGGCTTAGACCAAACCATGAAGAACAGCCCCAGACCTTCACTCTGCCTCCGCCGAAATGTACTATGCATTGGGGCTGGTAACAATCTTCTGGGACGTTTCCACTTCACAATAACATCATTTACAATTGACTGGGGCAGCTCTAGCAGGGCAGAAATGTATCTAACTGACTTGTTGGAAAGGTGGCATCCTATGACGATGCCACATTTAAAGTCACTGTGCTCTTCGGGTGGGTATAATTTGTGTAACGTTCCAACAGGAATCTGTTCCAAAAACGTTGTAAATAACAAGGTTGCCAACAAACAACGCGGCAGAATAAGATACTGGGTAGGGTTTGATGGCAACCTTGTACTTTACGAAGTGTTTGAAACAGATTCCTGTTGGAACGTTCCACAAATTATACCCACCCTGCTCTTCAGAACGGGCCATTCTACTACCAATGTTTGTCTACGGAGATTGCATGGCCGTGTGCTCGACGTTATAACGTTACACCTGTCAGCAACGGGTGTAGTTGAAATAGGGGTGTCAACATACTTTTGTATATATATTGTATAATGCATTATGTTAACTGTTTAAAAAAAATGGAAATAACATATTTATTTGATTGTATATACGTTATATACCTAGCCTTAGCAAGCTCTGTGCCAGCAAGCTAAGCTTATTTTAGCTATAATATTTAGCTAACGTTAGTTTTGCAAACGTTAGCTACTTAGCATCAAGTGTAGACGATAGAAGACGAAAAAAGGTCGTTAAAACATTAGTATATTCGTTTAGAAGACTTCAGTAAAACATTTTACCGGAGAATGACCTTCGATACACACTTTTATCACTAGCCAAGTCCTTGTTCTATCTGTGCCCGTAGTGTACAGGAGCTGCGTTAACGCAGCAGAGAAAGGCCTATAGGATCTCAGCGTGAGTCGCGTCAACCAGGCTAGATAATTAACGTTAGCTACTAAACTTTAAGTCAAAACAGCGTATTAAGTTACCTGACCTTAGTAGTGAATAAGATACGTCCACGGCTAGTGATTCAGCAAACACAATATGTTGTTATTCGATAACTTGGTGTAAGTAGTGGCACAAGCATTTCGCTACACTCGCATTAACATCTGCTAACCATGTGTATGTGACAAATAAAATTTGATTTGATTTTGATTTGGCTACAAACCTGCTCCGAAATGATCCAGAAGAAGCCCCCGTAGACGGTCGTTCTCTCCCTGAACCTCTGCTACCGTCTTTTCTACCACAACACATATCTCCACCGCCGCTGTTGTCAGCCGCTCCCGGTACTCTGCTAACGTCTTCTCCGCCGAACCAAATATATCCACAGCCGCTGCTGTTAGCCGCTCGTTAATGAACACACTCAACACCTGTAGTTTAGACATATTACGTACAAATCAAAATTTCAGACGCTCAAACTACATATTCCTATTAGACCCACACTTTCTGCTGAAAACATGCGACCGAGCGCCATTACCGCTATGAAATACGCAATAATAACTAAGTACTTCCGGGTCATGGATTTTTTGCAATCCTTCAGAATAAGAGTCTTGTCCTGTATACTTTGTCAATTAATAATGATGGGGAAAATGGTGGATAATGTGCACAATTATCGAAATGTTATACTACTTATCATACAAATAATAATTTTAAGTATTTCTATAAAATAGTCTATATTGTGGTCAACAATGTTTTTTGTGTGGGTACTTCTATTATTCATTGCAGCATACATAATTGCCTGAACATTGTGTCAAAGTAAAAGAGAGTTCCATTCTAGTCAGGAGCACTTCTACTTTCCAAATCCACAAAGTGTAAACCCTGAGGAGCATCACTGCTCATTTTGCAGCCCTTAAAGAGGGGCCCATCAGCTTAAATCCAACGGGTTTTTCCCCCTTCATATTGGTCATACATATTGCACCTTACATAATTGTATGCTGTGTCGCAGTAAAAAAAAAAAAGGGGGGGGGTCCATTCTATTCAGGAGCACTTCTAATTTCCAAATTAACCGAGTTTCCACCCCCCAGCGTCATCATTGCTACTAATTTGGCCCTTTAAGAGTGGAAAATCCGCTTAAATCCAAATATGTGCATATTAGATAGGTTTTATTTACACAAATACATGTGCATAGGTAATCCCTGTCACATGCGGTGTCTACACTTGACACCATACATGCGACTTCTGCTATCAAAATACGAAGATTGCACTGAAAGACGGGTTTAGACGCACAAAAGTCGCTTTGTGGTCTGACTGTGTTCAGATCTGTAGGCCATCATTGAAAATAAGATTTTGTTCTTAACTGACTTGCCTAGTTAAATAAAGGTAGTCAGGGCAACCAGAAAGAGGTATCCAGCACGTTTTCAAGTTAAAAGTCTCCATTCTCTATTACTCCTCGGTTGAGTTTATCTCACATTTAGGTTGCTAATGTAATGGATTTGTTTGCCACTGCAAGTCTAGATAGCACTAGCTGTATTATGCCAACAACAGTGACGTTTCTGTCCGCTGGGTGGATCTCTACAGCATGGGCATATCTCTGGGTGACGTGGACATCTCCATGCATGCACCTTATCAAAATATGACAAATTCAATATTGCACCATCCCATTCTCTAGGCTCTGTCTGCAATCATAACCAGTAGTATCTACCAGAATAATGAATCATAACCAGTAGTATCTACCAGGAATAATCAATCATAACCAGTAGTATCTACCAGAATAATGAATCATAACCAGTAGTATCTACCAGGAATAATCAATCATAACCAGTAGTATCTACCAGGAATAATCAATCATAACCAGTAGTATCCACCAGGAATAATGAAACATAACCAGTAGTATCTACTAGAATAATGAAACATAACCAGTAGTATCTACCTGAATAATGAAACATAACCAGTAGTATCTACCAGGAATAATGAAACATAACCAGTAGTATCTACCTGAATAATGAAACATAACCAGTAGTGTCTACTAGAATAATGAATCATAACCAGTAGTATCTACCAGGAATATCATAACCAAAGCATATTCTGTGAGAGGGGTTAATATAAATGTAAAATAATTTTACATTATTCGGGTCATGAACATATGGACTTTGAAATGAACAAGGGAGAGATTAAATGTAGGCTGAGTCTGGCATAAGTTTATTCCCACACTTTACAATAACTCTGTTGCAGTGGTTTTAGGTTGTCTTCGTAAAGGCTAAACTGCTTTTTCATGTAGAACTCATCACAGGCTGTTTGGTGTACATTTCTTTTGTTGGAGAGATGAAACTGCCAAAACTTTGAAAGGTAGAATTGTACGTCAGAATTGCAACACAAGATTTGTTGAAGCCTAAAATGTTGGTCCGTAATCATAACGGTTTGTATGTTCACAGATGAAATGCCACGTTTCCGTTTCATAAATGGCTTTTCTTATGAGCGTAGCAATTAACGTGTGGATTTTCTTACGAACCTAGAGATATGTACGTTCAACCTTTTGGCAGGTATCTTGCTCCATACCAACTAGCCTGACTGCTAGAGAAACCTGGGTAAGATCTCAATTGCATACTCCTCATGTTCTCTCCTTCTCAAAGACCATTAGAGGAGAAGGTCAGAGGGGAGGGACCTCTGGCTTTCTCATCCAATTGGTTTTGAGGAGATGAGGAGAGAGGACGACAAGTATGTAACTGAGATGTTATCTTCGTCTTTTCAAATATAGCATGGCACAGATGTTGGACCGGGGCTAGTTCAAATTGTGGTCTAGTAGCTTGGCTGGCCAGTGCCCAAAATCCTTCAATTCCATCCCTGAGTAGAAAAGTGTAAATAATCGGTATTTCTAATTGAAATATGACAAATAATTGTCTAAATATGAACAATGATTCAAATGTGTTCATATTGTTACATTTGCATCACATTTGGGTTTCAGAACATGTTCCAAGGTCAAATGAAAGAACAAGTCATCTTTGTTTACATCACATGAATATAACACTGGACAGGAAAAACGACCGATTGTGTGCAAAATACTGAGGTAAATCAACTTCCGGGTTGGTGATGTAAGTGACATTGGTGACCCAATGAAATTCAAGCTAAGGTGAGAGGAATACAATTCTAAACACTATTTCCAGTTGTGCATCTACTAACACTGAAAGTAGGATAACATCTGTTTCGTCATTCTCATTTTGTCTAGGTGTGTAATTCAAATCAAATCAAATCAAATGTTATTTGTCACATACACATGGTTAGCAGATGTTAATGCGAGTGTAGCGAAATGCTTGTGCTTCTAGTTCCGACAATGCAGTAATAACCAACGAGTAATCTAACTAACAATTCCAAAACTCCTACCTTATACACACAAGTGTAAGGGGATAAAGAATATGTACATAAAGATATGTGAATGAGTGATGGTACAGAACGGCATAGGCAAGATACAGTAGATGGTATCGAGTACAGTATATACATATGAGATGAGTATGTAAACAAAGTGGCATAGTTAAAGTGGCTAGTGATACATGTATTACATAAAGATGCAGTAGATGATATAGAGTACAGTGTATACGTAGACATATGAGATGAATAATGTAGGGTATGTAAACATTATATTAAGTAGCATTGTTTAAAGTGGCTAGTGATATATTTTACATCAATTCCCATTATTAAAGTGGCTGGAGTTGAGTCAGTGTGTTGGCAGCAGCCACTCAATGTTAGTGGTGGCTGTTTAACAGTCTGATGGCCTTGAGATAGAAGCTGTTTTTCAGTCTCTCGGTCCCAGCTTTGATGCACCTGTACTGACCTCGCCTTCTGGATGATAGCGGGGTGAACAGGCAGTGGCTCAGGTGGTTGTTGTCCTTGATGATCTTTATGGCCTTCCTGTGACATCGGGTGGTGTAGGTGTCCTGGAGGGCAGGTAGTTTGCCCCCGGTGATGCGTTGTGCAGACCTCACTACTTCCATATTGAGATCTTAATTCCTTATCTTAATTACAAAATAAACTGTCACACCCTGGCCATAGAGGCTTTTTATCCTCTATTTTGGTTAGGCCAGGGTGTGACTAGGGTGGGCATTCTATGTTCTTTTTTCTATGTTTTTGTATTTCTTTGTTTTTGGCCGGGTATGGTTCTCAATCAGGGACAACTGTCTGTTGTTGTCTCTGATTGAGAACCATACTTAGGTAGCTCTTGCCCACATAGGTTTTGTGGGTAGTTGCTTTCTGTTTTTGTGTCTGCACCAGACAGAACTGTTTCGGTTGTTCTCTTTGTTGTTTTGTCATTCAGTGTTCTGTTAAATAATGATGAACACGCTGCACCTTGGTCCTCACCTTCTTCCACCAACAGCCGTTACATAAACACTCCCCCCTCATCCTATCCTAGCTCAAAGCCCATCCCACCTCCACACTGAGTAGCTTCAAGTTAAATACAAGTGTTTTTAAATTGCATTAGCTAAATCAGCTGTTAGAAAACATAAGTTAAGAGTTTCTTCCAGTGGTGCATGAATGTTTAACTTCAGGAGGCTGAAGAAAATCAGCTTGGCCCCTAAAACCCTCACAAACTTATACAGATGCACCATGGAGAGCATCCTGTCGAGCTTCATTGCCTGGTACGGCAACTGCACCGCCCGTAATCCAGAACTCTCTAGAGGAAGGTGCTGTCTTCCTAACCCATCACCGGGGGGGGCACACTGCCTGCCCTCCCAGACACCTACAGCATCCGATGTCACAGGAAGGCCAAAAAGAATATCAAGGACAACAACCAGCCGAGCCACAGCCTGTTCACCCTGCTATCATCCAGAAGGCGAGGTCAGTACAGGTGCATCAAAGCTGGGACCGAGAGACTGAAAAACATCTATCTCAAGGCCATCAGACTATTAAATAGCCATCACTAGTCAACCTCTACCCAGTACCCTGCCCTGAACTTAGTCACTGTCACCAGCTGGCTATCACCCGGTTACTCAACCCTGCAACTTAGAAGCTCCTGCCCTATGTACATAGACATAGAATCACTGGTCACTTTAATAATGGAACACTGGTCACTTTAATAATGGAACACTGGTCACTTTAATGGAACACTGGTCACTTTAATAATGGAACACTGGTCACTTTAATGGAACACTGGTCACTTTAATAATGGAACACTGGTCACTTTAATGGAACACTGGTCACTTTAATAATGGAACACTGGTCACTTTAATAATGGAACACTGGTCACTTTAATAATGGAACACCGGTCACTTTAATGGAACACTGGTCACTTTAATGGAACACCGGTCACTTTAATGGAACACTGGTCACTTTAATGGAACACTGGTCACTTAATAATGGAACACCGGTCACTTTAATAATGGAACACTGGTCACTTTAATAATGGAACACTGGTCACTTTAATAATGGAACACTGGTCACTTTAATAATGGAACACTGGTCACTTTAATAATGGAACACTGGTCACTTTAATAATGGAACACTGGTCACTTTAATAATGGAACACTGGTCACTTTAATGGTCACTTTAATAATGGAACACTGGTCACTTTAATGGAACACCGGTCACTTTAATGGAACACCGGTCACTTTAATAATGGAACACTGGTCACTTAATAATGGAACACTGGTCACTTTAATAATGGAACACTGGTCACTTTAGTAATGGAACACTGGTCACTTTAATAATGGAACACTGGTCACTTTAATAATGGAACACTGGTCACTTTAATAATGGAACACTGGTCACTTTAATAATGGAACACTGGTCACTTTTAATGGAACACTGGTCACTTTAATGGTCACTTTAATAATGGAACACTGGTCACTTTAATAATGGAACACTGGTCACTTTAATGAAACACCGGTCACTTTAATAATGGAACACCGGTCCCTTTAATAATGGAACACTGGTCACTTTAATAATGGAACACTGGTCACTTTAATAATGGAACACTGGTCACTTTAATGGAACACTGGTCACTTTAATGGAACACCGGTCACTTTACTAATGGAACACTGGTCACTTTAATAATGGAACACTGGTCACTTTAATAATGGAACACCGGTCACTTTAATGGAACACCAGTCACTTTAATGGAACACTGGTCACTTTAATGATGTTAACATACTGTTTTACCCACTTCATATGTATGTAATGGAACTATTGAACCATTGCTGTCACTATTATATAATTCTTCAGGTATACTAAATAACACTGTCCATAATGACTATACATCCCATCACTTTAATGGAACACCGGACTCTGACATTGCTCGTCTAATATTTATCTATTTCTTAATTCCATTCTTTTAGATTTGTGTGTATGGAACACTGTTGGAGCTAGGTCAGTTCATCATTCAATCAATGGAACAACAGTGGTAGGCTTGATTACCAACAACGACACGGCCTACAGGGAGGAGGTGAGGGCCCTCGGAGTGTGGTGTCAGGAAAATAACCTCACACTCAACGTCAACAAAACTAAGGAGATGATTGTGGACTTCAGGAAACAGCAGAGGGAACACCCCCATCCACATCGATGGAACAGTAGTGGAGAGGGTAGCAAGTTTTAAGTTCCTCGGCACATCACAGACAAACTGAATGGTCCACTCACACTGAGGAAGGCGCAGCAGCGCCTCTTCAACCTCAACCTTGTCACCAAAAGGCACAAACTTCTACAGATGCACAATCGGAGCATCCTGGTGGGCTGTATCACCGCCTGGTACGGCAACTGCACCGCCCTCAACCGTAAGGCTCTCCAGAGGGTAGTGAGGTCTGCACAACGCATCACCGCGGGCAAACTACCTGCCCTCCAGAACACCTACACCACCCGATGCTACAGGAAGGCCATAAAGATCATCAAGGACATCAACCACCCGAGCCACTGCCTGTTCACCCCGCTGTCATCCAGAAGGCGAGGTCAGTACAGGTGCATCAAAGCTGGGACCGAGAGACTGAAAAACAGCTTCTATCTCAGGGCCATCAGACTGTTAAACAGCCACCACTAACATTGAGTGGCTACTGCCAACACACTGTCAATGACACTGACTCTACTCCAGCCACTTTAATAATGGGAATTGATGGTAAATGATGTAAATATATCACTAGCCACTTTAAACAATGCTACCTTATATAATGTTACTTACCCTACATTATTCATCTCATATGCATACGTAGATACTGTACTCTATATCATCGACTGCATCCTTATGTAATACATGTATCACTAGCCACTTTAACTATGCCACTTGGTTTACATACTCATCTCATATGTATATACTGTACTCGATATCATCTACTGTATCTTGCCTATGCTGCTCTGTACCATCACTCATTCATATATCCTTATGTACATATTCTTTATCCCCTTACACTGTGTATAAGACAGTAGTTTTTTTGGAATTGTTAGTTAGATTACTTGTTCGTTATTACTGCATTGTCGGAACTAGAAGCACAAGCATTTCGCTACACTTGCATTAACATCTGCTAACCATGTGTATGTGACAAATAAAATTTGATTTGATTTGATTTGAACACAAGCATTTCTCTACACCTGCAATAGCATCTTTTAAATATGTGTATGCGACCGATAAAATTTGATTTACGCTTTAATCAAATAAAGAAAGTAAGGCTCCAATGACAGACGGAAAGTCCCCCACTGAACAGAGGGTTTGGGAGACCGTACATCTCTACCGGATAAACCTACAGTATATACGCCAACAAGGGTGGAGAAACCATAGACCTACTGTTATCCTAATTAAGCAATAAGGCACAGGGGTGTGGTATATACCACGGCTGTCAGCCAATCAGCATTCAGGACCCGAACCACCCAGTGTATAATAATTTGCTTTGTGTTAACGAGTCCTCGCTCCTGGACCTGTATTATTATCATAGTCACAAAGTAGGAGTACTGATCTAGGATCAGATTTGACAACCTGATCCTAGATCAGCACTCTGAACCTGTATTTCCATTAAATGAAGATAGAAGACAGTTCAAATGATCCTATTTCATTATTTCAATAATCAATAAGGACTCCTGCTGCTCACAGATCAACAGACTGCACTCTTCGAAATAAGCAACATCTTTTCAAATATCGCATGGCACAGATTTTGGACCTGGTTAAAATTGTGGTCTAGTAGCCCGGCTGACCAGTGGCCAAAATCCATGTTATGTTTTTCTCGTACAGTTGTCAGTTAGAATACGCCTTTCTATCTTCTGACTGACACATTGGACACCTATGGGTTCTCCCTCTTATGAATATTCTTCTTGGGTGATTTAAGGGAACTACTTTGATTGAAGCATTTGTCACAACCATTGCAGCTATACGTTTTCTCTCCATTGTAAACTTGCTTGTGGTGTGTCAGATCACCTAATGTTGTGAAGCATTTTTCACACGTAGAACACTTATATCGCTTCTCCCCTGTGTGTGTCTTCATATGTTGTGTCAGGACTGTGCTCTGAGTGAAGCTTCTGCTGCATACTGTTGCACTGGTATGTTTTCACTGCGTTGTGAATTTTCTGGTGGCGTTTTAGAATACTTAATGATATCCAACGTTGTCCACATACAGAACACTTAAATGGTTTCTTGGATTTCTCCCCTGTGTGAGTCATCATATGACATGACAGGTATCCACTCTGACTGAAGCGCTTGCTGAAAACATTACACTGATGTGATTTCTCCCCTGTGTGAGTCATCATATGACATGACAGGTATCCGCTCTGACTGAAGCGCTTGCTGAAAACATTACACTGATGTGATTTCTCCCCTGTGTAAGTCGCCATGTGTTCCGTTGCCGCAAACAGTGCACAGATAAGTTTCTCTCCGGTGTGAATTCCCTGGTGGTCTTTGAGATAACTCAGTGATGTATAGCCTTTTCCACATACAGGATACTCTGTGTGAGTCTTCCACTCTCAGGAAAGTCATTGTTCGGAAGCTACAAAGTGAGGAGAGTTCCTTACTAAGACCTAGACAACCAGGTGAGGAGAGTTCCTTACTAAGACCTAGACAACCAGGTGTGGAGAGTTCCTTACTAAGACCTAGACAACCAGGTGAGGAGAGTTCCTTACTAAGACCTAGACAACCAGGTGAGGAGAGTTCCTTACTAAGACAACCAGGTGAGGAGAGTTCCTTACTAAGACCTAGACAACCAGGTGAGGAGAGTTCCTTACTAAGACCTAGACAACCAGGTGAGGAGAGTTCCTTACTAAGACCTAGACAACCAGGTGAGGAGAGTTCCTTACTAAGACCTAGACAACCAGGTGAGGAGAGTTCCTTACTAAGACCTAGACAACCAGGTGAGAGAGCGTTCCTTACTAAGACCTAGACAACCAGGTGAGGGAGTTCCTTACTAAGACCTAGACAACCAGGTGAGGGGAGTTCCTTACTAAGACCTAGACAATCAGGTGAGGAGAGTTCCTTACTAAGACAACCAGGTGAGGAGAGTTCCTTACTAAGACCTAGACAACCAGGTGTGAGTTCCTTACTAAGACAACCAGGTGAGGAGAGTTCCTTACTAAGACCTAGACAACCAGGTGAGGAGAGTTCCTTACTAAGACACCACCAGGTGACAACCAGGTGTGAGTTCCTTACTAAGACCTAGACAACCAGGTGTGAGTTCCTTACTAAGACCTAGACAACCAGGTGAGGAGAGTTCCTTACTAAGACCTAGACAACCAGGTGAGGAGAGTTCCTTACTAAGACCTAGACAACCAGGTGAGGAGAGTTCCTTACTAAGACCTAGACAACCAGGTGAGGAGAGTTCCTTACTAATCAGTGACCTTAATTCATCAATCAAGTACAAGGGAGGAGTGAAAACCCACAGACACCCGGCCCTCTGTGGAATGAGTTTGACACGTGATGTAAACCCATCATTGTACACCACACACACACATACATAAATAAACAAACAGACAACTGATTTGAATCAAAACAAATCATTTAATCAAACAACTCATGGAAAATAATGAAAAAGCCTTGTGATGGGATAGTACATGCAGGCCTGGGGTCGGCTCCAGCATATAGACAGAACAGTGAGAGTAGGCGGAGGGAGCGTCCCGGGAATCTCTCCTTCCTCCTGAAGTGCGCACTCGATCACCAATCCCTCCCACAAAAAGTGAACAAGTGCACACTTTGGGAGAAAGGAGAGATCATTGGGACCCACTCAAAGATTCCTAAACAAGTGGGATCAACAAGTTAACTAGCTATGGTTTTGGCAAATACACAACACACAAAGATAAAGATCAAAATGATTGAGAGTATCAACTCATTTATACCAAATCTATCTATAGTTGTTCATAGACCTGAGCTTACAAGACTGATGTTTAATGCTTTGTGAAATTACTCAACTGTGTGTGTTACTGTCATAGACGGATAATAAACCAACTACCTTGTGCCGTCTGGAGGACAGATTAGAACTGGTAACACGTTTAACGTCAGCATGAATAGTAAATCATTATAGCATGCTGATCAAACATATTACTACGTCTGGTACGTCGTTCACTGATGTCATCTTTGTTTATATTGTGTGGGACATTTTACGGTTGTGAAAAGACTCCCCCGTCTGTCTGACGCAGAATAGTGTGTACTCTGACACGCACGTTTGTGGTAAACACACACGTGTCATACCCGCTTGTTAACGTGTGCACACTGTGGTGCTACAAAAGCTAATTCCATTGTTAATTGTCTGATCAGTATAGGGCACCCTGTTGGCACCCTATTGGCAGCCTATTGGCACCCTATTAGCACCCTGTTCCTTATAGGCTTAGTACACAACTTTTGACCATTTTGGGACGCAGCCCGGGTCTTAGCCACTCATAAAGAAACAGATCAGCACAAAGTTCTGAACTTAGAACGAACATAGATATATAATTTATAGAAGCTGAACGAGTTACCCAGAGGTGGTGATAAAAACAAAGGAAAACAACACACACAAAATATACAATGACCTAAAACTAAAGTTGAATCTTATGATAATATTTTGAAAGGATTAAAAACAACAAACTAAAAGGTTAGGTGAGTGAGAACGTCTGCTGACAGAAAAGCTCTTCTGTAGAGCATAAACATCACACACTCCCAATGGATACACCAACCAACTCAGAAACAACACACTCCCACACAATGCTAAAAAAGACCCAAGTATTTTTTCTTTGTCTTTTTGTCTTTAAAGCTGTTCCTTTTACAGAAGCCTTGGGAAAAGACTCACAGCCTTGGGAAAGACTCTCAGCCTTGGGAAAGACTCTCAGCCTTGGGAAAGACTCTCAGCCTGGGGAAAGACTCTCAGCCTTGGGAAAGACTCTCAGCCTTGGGAAAGACTCTCAGCCTTGGGAAAGACTCTCAGCCTTGGGAAAGACTCTCAGCCTTGGGAAAGACTCACAGCCTTGGGAAAGACTCTCAGCCTTGGGAAAGACTCTCAGCCTTGGGAAAGACTCTCAGCCTTGGGAAAGACTCACAGCCTTGGGAAAGACTCTCAGCCTTGGGAAAGACTCTCAGCCTTGGGAAAGACTCTCAGCCTCACACAAGCTGCTGGGCAACTGGGATGAAAATCACTTCATGGTTTTACAGGAACTGAAACGGACCACTTCCGGGTCATCAGAGGCTGAGAATGTGGCTCGGGGTCACGCGGACCTGGAGGAGGGTGGGTAGAGGAAGGTACCTGGCTGGTATCCCGATACTACAACCTGGCTGGTATCCCGATACTACAACCTGGCTGGTACCCTGATACTACAACCTGGCTGGTACCCCTATACTACAACCTGGCTGGTACCCTGATACTACAACCTGGCTGGTATCCTGATACTACAACCTGGCTGGTACCCCTGATACTACAACCTGGCTGGTATCCTGATACTACAACCTGGCTGGTACCCTGATACTACAACCTGGCAGGTACCCTGATACTACAACCTGGCTGGTACCCTGATACTACAACCTGGCTGGTATCCTGATACTACAACCTGGCTGGTATCCTGATACTACAACCTGGCTGGTATCCTGATACTACAACCTGGCTGGTATCCTGATACTACAACCTGGCTGGTACCCTGATACTACAACCTGGCTGGTACCCTGATACTACAACCTGGCTGGTATCCTGATACTACAACCTGGCTGGTATCCTGATACTACAACCTGGCTGGTATCCTGATACTACAACCTGGCTGGTACCCTGATACTACAACCTGGCTGGTATCCTGATACTACAACCTGGCTGGTATCCTGATACTACAACCTGGCTGGTACCCTGATACTACAACCTGGCTGGTACCCTGATACTACAACCTGGCTGGTACCCTGATACTACAACCTGGCTGGTACCCTGATACTACAACCTGGCAGGTACCCCTATACTACAACCTGGCTGGTACCCCGATACTACAACCTGGCTGGTACCCTGATACTACAACCTGGCTGGTACCCTGATACTACAACCTGGCTGGTACCCTGATACTACAACCTGGCTGGTACCCCGATACAACCTGGCTCCCCTGCCACTCCCCCGAGTGGCGCAGTGGTCTATAGCACAGCATCTCAGTGCTAGAGGCTACACTACAGACCCTGGTTCGATTCCAGGCTGTATCACAACCGGCCCAGTGTCATCAGGGTTAGAGTTTGGCCCTCGTTGTAAATAAGAATTTGTTCTTTACTGACTTGCCGAGTTAAATAAAGGTTCATTAAAAAATACAAAGCCTTTCTCTCTGTGCGGCTCTGGGGTTCCAGACAGCTGTCAGTCAAACAGACCCTCACACAAACACATACTATAACACTTCTCAGTCAGGTTTGGGCCTTCGTCCTCCAGCCCTAACCTCCCTCTCTCTCTTCCTCTCTGTCGTTTCCACGGAGGTAAGTACCTGGCCTTGTGAACGCACTGCAGAAGTTATGCACGACGCATGGCTGGACCGAAGAAACCAGAAATGAACACAAATACCTCTCCTCCTTCTGTCTTCTACATCTCTTCATGGGCCAGCCTTCCCGCATCTCTTAAACTCTCCCTGCTCCTCTCCTCCCTCCCGCTCCCTGAGCTCAGCGGCAAACACACACACCTCATCACAATGAGAGGTTAAAAAGATCTCAGCCTATTTCAACTCATTCCACACAACAACAAAAAAATGCTTTTTAGTTTCCATATTTCATTTTTCCACAAAAAAAGCTTTCTTCTCCTTCTCTCCATCAGTCTTCACTTCTGCATTAGCTTCCAGGCTCCTCCTCCACTCCGATGGTATGGGAGGTGGCCAGCGGTTCTCAGCAGTTGATTGGTTGTTTGGGTGCTCTGGGCGTGGTCTAAGGTGTGACCCAGTTCAGCCCACTTTGGCCCAGGTGAGGAATGCGGGGATGTCTCTGACCGGCACATTCCTGGTCAGGGCTTTGACCCGCAGGTTACGGTCATCTGTCAGAAGAACCACCTCCCGACGCAACCGCACCGGACCGTCTGGTAGAGAGGAGAGAGAGGTTGGGAGGGGGAGAGGAGCAGGGGATGGGAGGGTTGGAGGGGGAGAGAGAGGAGCAGAGGATGGGAGAGGGGGAGTGGAGCAGAGGGGGGGGCAGAGGATGGGAGAGGGAGGAGAGGAGCAGAGGATGGGAGGGTTAGAGGGGGAGAGAGAGGAGCAGAGGATGGGAGGGAGGGAGGGGGGGAGCAGAGGATGGGAGAGGGAAGAGGAGCAGAGGATGGGGGGGGTGGTTGGAGGGGGGAGAGAGGAGCAGAGGATGGGAGAGGGGGAGAGGAGCAGAGGATGGGGGGGGTGGTTAGAGGGGGGAGAGAGGTTGGAGGGAGGAAGAGGGCAAATAGGTAGGGGGAGAGTGTGGAGGGGAGTAGAGGTTGGGAGGGAGGGAGAGGGAGCAGAGGATGGGAGGGGGAGAGGGGAGCAGAGGATGGGAGGGGGAGAGAGGGGAGCAGAGGATGGGAGGGGGGGAGAGGGGAGCAGAGGATGGGAGGGGGAGAGGGGAGCAGAGGATGGGAGTGGGGAGCAGAGGATGGGAGGGGGGGAGAGGGGAGCAGAGGATGGGAGGGGGAGAGAGGGGAGCAGAGGTTGGGAGGGGAAGAAGTGGGGGGGTTGAGGAAGGAGAGGATAGAGGGAAAGAGGGGGGTTAATATAAAAGTATAGACAAATCAGGCATAATGTGTGTGTGGGTGGTGGTGTGTGTGTGTGTGGTTGTCTACCTCTCTTTGCAGGCATGAAGTCCTTAGCCTTGTCTTTGCAGTAGTGGAGACAGCAGGACAAGATGACATCATCATTGTTCCCCTGGAGAGAGAGAAAAGAAGGGAGGAGGTAGGGAGGGAGCAGAGACTGGTAAATCTAAAGTTGATTTTCAATGACAGCCCACAATTGGATGAAAATGCATTGATATGCAGTCAGACTACTCCAAACTAATTCACATACTACAGACGGTAAAACATCGCACTGTAAACAGAGGATCTGGGTGTTTACACACACACACCTGTTGTCCGGAGGTGTCTTCACTGCGGAAGGCGATAGACTCCAGTTGACTTCCTCTGCTGGTCAGCGCTCTGAGACAGGGCTCTCTGGCCTCGAACCCTCGCTCCAGAAACGCCACGGCAACCTTGGCCTTCTCCTGGACCGCCCGCGCATGAGTTGCGCCAGGGTTACCACGGGAACCACCGCCGCCATGACCACCGCCAGAGCCTCCGCAGCTCTCCTGACCCTTCGCCAGACCATCCAACTCTGTTATCACTGGAGAAGGGAGAGACAGAGAGACAGTGGGTAGAGATTAAGGGGGAGAGAGGGAGAGAGAGAGAGAGAGACACGGTGAGGGAGTGAGAGACAGGGAGAGAGAGAGAGGTGGATAGAAAAGGAGGGGGAGAGGTGTCTTGAGGCCAGTGAGGTGGTTGATGATGATGGTGATGATGATGAAGTCAGTCAGTCAGTCTGTGTGCTAGTTACCTATGAGGGGCACCACCAGTATGTAAGACCCAGACTGCAGCAGCGTCTTGAGGCCAGTCAGGTGGTTGATGATGATGATGAAGTCAGTCAGTATGTGTGGTAGTTACCTATGAAGGGCACCACCAGTATGTAAGTCCCAGACTGCAGCAGCGTCTTGAGGCCAGTGAGGTGGTTGATGATGATGTCAGTCAGTCAGTCAGTCAGTCAGTCAGTCTGTGTGCTAGTTACCTATGAGGGGCACCACCAGTATGTAAGTCCCAGACTGCAGCAGCGTCTTGAGGCCAGTCAGGTGGTTGATGATGATGATGAAGTCAGTCAGTCAGTCTGTGTGCTAGTTACCTATGAGGGGCACCACCAGTATGTAAGTCCCAGACTGCAGCAGCGTCTTGAGGCCAGTCAGGTGGTTGATGATGATGTCAGTCAGTCAGTCAGTCAGTCAGTCAGTCAGTCAGTCAGTCAGCAGTCTGTGTGCTAGTTACCTATGAGGGGCACCACCAGTATGTAAGTCCCAGACTGCAGCAGCGTCTTGAGGCCGGTCAGGTGGTTGATGATGATGATGAAGTCAGTCAGTCAGTCTGTGTGCTAGTTACCTATGAGGGGCACCACCAGTATGTAAGTCCCAGACTGCAGCAGCGTCTTGAGGCCAGTCAGGTGGTTGATGATGATGATGAAGTCAGTCAGTCAGTCTGTGTGCTAGTTACCTATGAGGGGCACCACCAGTATGTAAGTCCCAGACTGCAGCAGCGTCTTGAGGCCGGTCAGGTGGTCGATGAAGCCATTGGTGTCTGGAACCAGGAAAAGAGGACGTACCTCTAACTCCAACTGACCACACGTCTGTAACACCGCCTGCACGGAGGGAGACACACCGCATGTTAACACACGTTACATGGTATAAACACATGTATACACACACGTTAACACACAGGTTAATACGCTCAAGAATTCAGGACATACAGTGGCGGACAAAATTATTGACATCCTAAAAAAAAGATGATCAATAATGACAGTAGAAAGTCAATGCGGAGCTATACAGAACCAGGTAAATGTTGACACAACTACTCACTCTAGGGTTTTTTATTTATTTATTTTATTTATTTATTTTTATACTATTTTCAACATTGTCAAAATAAAGTAAAGAAAAAAACGTTGAATGTGTAGATGTGCCCACACTTTTGACTGGTACTGTATAGTACGCACAAAAAAATGGGGAAATTATATTATACCGATACAATTACTCAGAGAAAGAGATGTTGTTTGAAATATTTTTTTCCTCAAAAAAAGGTAGGGGTCAAAATTGACACACCTAAACATTCTTGTAAATAAATGAGTCGAAAGTTTAGTATTTGGTCAAATATTCCGAGCGTGCAATGAGTATGTTTACATGCACAGGAATAAAGTCATATAAACAATTTACTCTATCTTAAATCGGGTCAGTTTTCAGCTGTGGTAATATAATTGCAAAAGGGTTTTCTAATGATGAATTAGCCTTTTAAAATGATAAACTTGGATTAGCTAACACAACGTGCCATTGGAATACAGGAGTGATGGTTGCTGATAATGGGCCTCTGTACGCTTATGTAGATACTCCATTAAAAACCAGACGTTTCCAGCTACAATAGTCATTTACAACATTAACAATGTCGACCCTGTATTTCTGATCAATTTGATGTTATTTTAATGGACAAAACATTTGCTTTTCTTTTAAAAACAAGGAAACTTCTAAGTGACCCCAAACCTTTGAACAGTCGTGTACAGTCGTGGCCAAAAGTTTTGAGAATGACACAAATATTCATTTCCACCAAGTTTGCTGCCTCAGTGTCTTTAGATATTTTTGTCAGATGTTACTATGGAATACTGAAGTATAATTACAAGCATTTCATAAGTGTCATAGTCTTTTATTGACAATTACATGAAGTTGATGCAAAGAGTCAATATTTGCAGTGTTGACCCTTCTTTTTCAAGACCTCTGCAATCCGCCCTGGCATGCTGTCTGTCAATTAACTTCTGGGCCACATCCTGACTGATGGCAGCCCATTCTTGCATAATCAATGCTTGGAGTTGTTCAGAATTTGTGGGTTTTTGTTTGTCCACCCACCTCTTGAGGATTGACCACAAGTTCTCAATGGGATTAAGGTCTGGGGAGTTTCCTGGCCATGGACCCAAAATATTGATGTTTTGTTCCCCGAGTCACTTAGTTATTTATCACTTTTGCCTTATGGCAAGGTGCTCCATCATGCTGGAAAAGGCATTGTTCGTCACCAAACTGTTCCTGGATGGTTGGGAGAAGTTGCTCTCTGAGGATGTGTTGGTACCATTCTTTATTCATGGCTGTGTTTTTAGGCAAAATTATGGGTGAGCCCACTCCCTTGGCTGAGAAGCAACCCCACACATGAATGGTCTCAGGATGCTTTACTGTTAGCATGACACTGGACTGATGGTAGCGCTCACCTTGTCTTCTCCGGACAAGCTTTTTTCCGGATGCCCCAAACAATCGGAAAGGGGATTCATCAGAGAAAATGACTTTACCCCAGTCCTCAGCAGTCCAATCCCTGTACCTTTTGCAGAATATCAGTCTGTCCCTGATGTTTTTCCAGGAGAGAAGTGGCTTCTCTGCTGCCCTTCTTGATGATCCTATAAATGGTTGATTTAGGTGCAATCTTACTGGCAGCAATATCCTTGCCTGTGAAGCCCTTTTTGTGCAAAGCAATGATGACGGCACGTGTTTCCTTGCAGGTAATCATGGTTGACAGATGAAGAACAGTGATTCCCAAGCACCACCCTCCTTTTGAAGGTTCCAGTCTGTTTTTCGAACTCAATCAGCATGACAGAGTGATCTCCAGCCATGTCCTCGTCAACACTCACACCTGTGTTAACAAGATAATCACT
>NC_056461.1:39265609-39308109 GCF_018296145.1 Oncorhynchus tshawytscha
AAAAGAAATATGACCCCGGAAAATATTCTTCTACTTGTCGGTGTGACCTTTTTAGGTGGTAATTATCAGAGTAAGAACTCAACGGAAAGCTTAAACCAAGTGAATTCATCCCAGAGGGACGAACAGCTGAACCGACCAAGACATGGTTTCCCCAGTGGTGGCGTCTTTATTGCTAGGCAGGAAATAAACTGTTCCTTCTCTCTTATCGTGACCTGACCTCAACCCCCTTTCACCACTAATCCATGGCTCTCTCCCCTTATCAATGCCTGACACATGTGATCGATTCCCTACACTCAGTACATTTCGAGGTTCATTGCTCACCCCCCATATACCTTCCTCCTACAGATAACCATTACCTTCTGGTGTAGGCCCTCTAAACCACAGCACTCAATATTTCAATAGGATACCTGATAATTAACCCTAAGTTTTAGGAGTCAGAACCAAGAATCCATCCAACCTAAAGACATGATCCCAGTTTGATATGCTGTTGTGTATTCATTCCCATAGCACCTAAATAAAACACCATGTTTTGGTCATGGAGGAAAAGCACATGGCTAGTTAGCTGGCTACGGCAGGTTCTACCATTTCACAATAGCCTGTTAGTGGGTTAGAGGGTTAGAGTGTTAGAGGGTTAGAGTGTTAGAGTATTAGTGGGTTAGAGTGTTAATGGGTTAGAGGGTTAAGAGTGTTGTGGGTTAGAGTGTTAGAGGGTTAGAGTGTTAATGGGTTAGAGGGTTAGAGTGTTGTGGGTTAGAGTGTTGTGGGTTAGAGTGTTAGAGGGTTAGAGTGTTAGAGGGTTAGAGTGTTAATGGGTTAGAGGGTTAGAGTGTTGTGGGTTAGAGTGTTAGAGTGTTAATGGGTTAGAGGGTTAGTGGGTTAGAGGGTTTAGTGGGTTAGAGGGTTTAGTGGGTTAGAGGGTTAGAGGGTTAGAGTGTTGTGGGTTAGAGTGTTAGTGGGTAGAGTGCTAGTGTGTTAGAGGGTT
Organism: Oncorhynchus tshawytscha; assembly: GCF_018296145.1. Lineage (NCBI taxonomy): Eukaryota > Metazoa > Chordata > Actinopteri > Salmoniformes > Salmonidae > Oncorhynchus > Oncorhynchus tshawytscha. The sequence goes on from NC_056461.1 coordinate 39,266,592, forward strand.
AGAGTGTTGTGGGTTAGAGGGTTAGATGGTTAAAGGGCTTTAGAGGGTTAGTGATTTAGAGGGTAGGTGGGTTAGAGGGTTAGAGTGCTCTTCCCTTGTATGAACTGTGTCAGTCAGTCATTTTACAACCATACAATATATACAAATATCCCATTTTGAATGACATACCTGCAGGCGTGTCTCTCAGTAGTTCTGTGCAGCGCTGGACCAGCAGAGAGAACATGGCCAGACCCAGAGCTGTAGTCTGTTCCTGTAAAACAGACCTCACCTCACCATCTCCTCCTAAAAGACGGAAGGGGGAGGGAGAGAGAGGGAGGGAGGGAGGGGGAAGGGGGAGGAGAAGGAGAGAGAGAGAGAAAGGAGAGGGAGGGGAGAGAGAAAGGAAGGAAGGGAAATGGAAGGGGGAGGAGAGGGAGGGAGGAAGGGGAGGAGAGAGAGGAAGGGGGAGGGAGGGAGATGGGAAGGAGGGAGGGAGGGGAGAGAGAGAGGAAGGGGGAGGGAGAGAGAAAGGGAAGGAGGTAGAAGGAGAGGGAGGGAAGAAGGAGAGAGGGAGGGAGGGGGGAAAGAGGTAGAGGGAGAGAGAAAGAGATCATAGGCTTCAGTGTTTTTGCACAATACTTTTGTACAAGTTCGCTTTTCTCTGTGTGTGTGTGTGTGTGTGTGTGTGTGTGTGCGCGAGCGCATGTGTTACCTCTGCTCTGAGCGTTGTGTATAGTGAACATGTTGATGGTGATGATCTGTAACATGCGTGTGCTGCCCAGGGGGGAGGGGCTGTGTTGGATCAGCACTCTGAACTCCTGGAGAACACGACTGACCACCTCTGGGAACGACTCCATGCTGCCACACAGTGGACATGTTGCTCATTTAACACTCTTACCCGGAGATACTAGGTAAGACAACCACATATCACAGTGATTGGAAGTAAAATCCTTCTTCAAAAACAACAGCATAATCTGGTAAATATGTGTGTTAGAGCATACACATAACCACACGGGCTTAAAAAAAAAATGAAGTCTACATTTTTAATTCACGACCACACACACACACACACACCAAAATAACTCACCCCACTTTAGTGAAGAGTTTTCCATGAGCGTGGAGGAAGCTGAGTATGAACCTCTTATTGAGCTGAAGACAGACAGGAGCAACAGAGCACGGATGAGTCAGATAGTAGGTCTAGCATTGATTAGTCATGTCTGTCCTGTCGCCTTCTTTCATTGTTCTATGTTATTTAACAGCTAGGTGAAGGGGACTGGTTAAAACACTTGTTATAACCGCTAGGTGAAGGGGACTGGTTAAAACACTTGTTATAACCGCTAGGTGAAGGGGACTGGTTAAAACACTTGTTATAACCGCTAGGTAAGGGGACTGGTTAAAACACTTGTTATAACAGCTAGGTGAAGGGGACTGGTTATTACACTGGTTATAACAGCTAGGTGAAGGGGACTGGTTAAAACACTTGTTATAACCGCTAGGTGAAGGGGAGGTGTTATAACCGCTAGGTGAAGGGGACTGGTTATTACACTGGTTATAACAGCTAGGTGAAGGGGACTGGTGAAGGTGGGGACTGGTTATAACACTGGTTATAACAGCTAGGTGAAGGGGACTGGTTATAACACTGGTTATAACAGCTAGGTGAAGGGGACTAACACTGGTTATAACAGCTAGGTGAAGGGGACTGGTTATACACTGGTTATAACTAGGTGAAGGGGACTTATAACACTGGTTATAACAGCTAGGTGAAGGGGACTGGTTATTACACTGGTTATAACAGCTAGGTGAAGGGGACTGGTTATTACACTGGTTATAACAGCTAGGTGAAGGGGACTGGTTATAACACTAGTTATAACAGCTAGGTGAAGGGGACTGGTTATTACACTGGTTATAACAGCTAGGTGAAGGGGACTGGTTATAACACTGGTTATAACAGCTAGGTGAAGGGGACTGGGACTGGGCTAGGTGAAGGGGACTGGTTAACACTGGTTATAACAGCTAGGTGAAGGGGACTGGTTATTACACTGGTTATAAGCTAGGTGAAGGGGAGTTATAACACTGGTTATAACAGCTAGGTGAAGGGGACTGGTTATAACACTGGTTATAACAGCTAGGTGAAGGGGACTGGTTATAACACTGGTTATAACAGCTAGGTGAAGGGGACTGGTTATTACACTGGTTATAACAGCTAGGTGAAGGGGACTGGTTATAACACTGGTAGGTATAACAGCTAGGTGAAGGGGACTGGTTATAACACACTGGTTATAACAGCTAGGTGAAGGGGGGACTGGTTATAAGCTAGGTGAAGGGGACTGGTTATAACAGTTATAACAGCTAGGTGAAGGGGACTGGGACTGGTTATAACAGCTAGGTGAAGGGGACTGGTTATAACACTTGTTATAACAGCTAGGTGAAGGGGACTGGTTATAACACTGGTTATAACAGTTAGGTGAAGGGGACTGGTTAAAACACTTGTTATAACCGCTAGATGAAGGGGACTGGTTATAACACTAGTTATAACAGCTAGGTGAAGGGGACTGGTTATAACACTAGTTATAACAGCTAGGTAGGTGAAAGAGACTGAGCAGAAAGGTGGGCACCAGAACCTGACTATAGGCCAACTTACATCAGAAAAACAACAAAGGTAATTGAAGAGATGAAAAGAAAAAGAGAGTAAGGTTAAACTATGGTAAACAGTCTTCCAGACACAAAGACAGACATTTCTCATTAACTACTGATATAGTCATGGGGAAGCCTGTTAACTAACAGGTTTGACACATGGATGTGTGTGTGTGTGTGTGTGTGTGTTAGTAAAGGGCATTTAAAATAATTTCACTATTCAAATAATATATAAAAATATATATATTATATATATATATATATATATATATATATATATATATATATATATATATATTTTTACAGATATCCCAGATAGTCGAACTACATGTAAAAAATAAAATAAAAAAACAAACATTTGGAACTGTGTTTCAGCTTGGGAAATGGCCTGCTACACAGCCAGCGAAACATGGGTGCTGCTCTGCTTGCAGCTGTGCGGGGGTCGATGTGTTTGAGACGGGAAGGAGAGAGAGTAGCCAATACAGACTTGTGGATGGCAGGGTTTTTTCTAGACAAAAAAAGGGCTTAGGTGGTGTGGCAGGGGGCGTGGTAATGGCAACGGTCAGCCTGTCGGCACGGCTGAATTGTTAAGAATATTGTACAGACATCCGGGCCCGTATGATGCATTATGCATCATATGAAACATTGTGGGACTATATCTACAGTGGACTAATGAAACAAATACCAAAAGATTGTTTTTGGATGGAGTTTTCCTTTAGGTTTAAACAAAGCATTTTTCCACCCCGAAAACGTTGAAAAATAATCCCATCTTGTAGTGCCTGTCTTGACGGCATCAAATCGATGTGAAGAAGCTAGCTGAGACAGCCAGCTATGTTAGTCAGCTAGCTAGCTACTAGGCTAATTGAGTCTATTTTGCTGTGCTTCCCATCCTTGTCTACAACAATTCCATTCAGATTAAACAGCCAACCCGATGGTCGCTCGTCGCAACCTACTCCTTCTCGTTTAGCTAACTTAATTCCATAATTTTAATTAAATTTTGCAATGATTAGAGATCTCCCACATTGCTTTCTACACGTGTAGCCTCGGACTGTGGTGCCACTGATTGGCCAACAATTACAACAAACGCGTAGAACCTTTGTAAGACTACATTATGCATTTTTATTGGGGGCACGTCTTAAAAACTACATTAAAATTTGTATTGTTTTATTGAATTAAGAATTTAAAATGTCATGGTGTATCCGTGTGTTGCAATATCACAGATCATTTAGACAAAGCCATTTCATTGTTAAAATAGGGTGTTTCTTTATTTTTTCTTTAGAAAAAAATGAATACTCTCGGAAGTATTCTAATACTAATGTACTTGAATATTCATATAACAGTGCCCATCCCTAATGTCTGCGTATGTGTCTGTGTGTGGGTGTGTGTCGGCATCTGTGTGTTTACATGTTTCTGCCTGCTTGTGTGTGTCTGAACATGTTTAACTAGAAGTCCACACAAGAAAAGTAAACTAACAAAAATTGGGTTAGGGTTATATTTTTTGGTTAAGGTTAGCGTAAGGGTTAGGTTTATGGGTTAGGGAAAATTGTATTTAGAATGGGACTAAACTGTGTGTCACCAACAAGGTTAGTTGTACAAGACTGTGTGTGTGAGCGGGTGTGTGTGTGTGTTTGTGTGTCTGCCTGCGTATGTGTGTGTGTGTGTGGATGTGTTTACGAGGGCGTATCTCCATGGAGATGGCGAGAGCGCTGCGGCCCACGACGCACTCTGTCTGTCCACTACGGAGGGTGAGTCACAGAGCCACCACTTCCTGAGAGAGAAAACATCTCTAGTGTCTGTATATGTGTGTTTATGTCTGTCTGTGTGCGTGTGTATGTGTGAGAGAGAATATGGGTGTCTCTCTCTGACTGTGCCCTGTGGACAACAAGGGAACCTGAGAACCAGAGGTATTTAACAGAGAGAGTGACAGAATATACAGTAGAGGTCGGCCGATTATGATTTTTCAACGCCGATACCGATACAGATTATTGGAGGACCAAAAATGCCGATACCGATTAAATCGGCCAATTTTTTAAACATTTTATTTGTAATAATGACAATTACAACAATACTGAATGAACACTTATTTTAACTTAATATAATACATCAATAAAATCAATTTAGCCTCAAATAAATAATGAAACATGTTCAATTTGGTTTAAATAATGCAAAAACAAAGTGTTGGAGAAGAAAGTAAAAGTGCAATATGTGCCATGTAAGAAAGCTAACGTTTAAGTTCCTTGCTCAGAACATGAGAACATATGAAAGCTGGTGGTTCCTTTTAACATGAGTCTTCAATATTCCCAGGTAAGAAGTTTTAGGTTGTAGTTATTATAGGAATTATAGGACTATTTCCCTCTATACCATTTGTATTTCATTAACCTTTGACTATTGGATGTTCTTATAGACACTTTAGTATTGCCAGTGTAACAGTATAGCTTCCGTCCCTCTCCTCCCTGGGCTCGAACCAGGAACACAATGACAACAGCCACCCTCGAAGCAGCATTACCCATGCAGAGCAAGGGGAACAACCACTCCAAGGCTCAGAGCGAGTGACGTTTGAAACGCTATTAGCGCGCGCTAACTAGCTAGCCATTTCACTTCGGTTACACCAGCCTCATCTCGGGAGTTGATAGGCTTGAAGTCATAAACAGCGCAATGCTTGACGCACAACGAAGAGCTGCTGGCAAAACGCACGAAAGTGCTGTTTGAATGAATGTTTACGTGCCTGCTTCTGCCTACCACCGCTCAGTCAGATACTTAGATACTTGTATGCTTGTATGCTCAGTCAGATTATATGCAACGCAGGACACGCTAGATAATACCTAGTAATATCATCAACCATGTGTAGTTAACTAGTGATTATGATTGATTGATTGTTTATATAAGATAAGTTTAATGCTAGCTAGAAACTTACCTTGGCTTGTAACAGGCAGTCTCCTTGTGGAGTGCAACGAGAGAGAGGCAGTTCATTATAGCGTTGGACTAGTTAACTGTAAGGTTGCAAGATTGAATCCCCCGAGCTGACAAGGTGAAAATCTGTTGTTCTGCCCCTGAACGAGGCAGTTAACCCACCGTTCCTAGGCCGTCATTGAAATTAAGAATGTGTTCTTAACTGACTTGCCTAGTTAAATAGTTAAATAAAGGTGTAAAAAAAGAAGAAGAAGAATCGGCGCCCAAAAATACAGATTTCCGATTGTTATGAAAACTTGAAATCGGCCCAAATTAATCGCCCATTCCAATTAATCAGTCGACCTCTAATATACACCTGAGAACCAGAGGTATTTAACAGAGGGAGTGACAGCATATACGGTGCATTCAGAAAGTATTCAGACCCCTTCCCTTTTTCCACATTTTGTTACATTACAGCCTTATTCTAAAATGGATTCAATTATTTTTCCCCCCTCATCAATCGACACACAGGAACCCATAATGACAAAGCAAAAACAGGTTTAAGATTTTTTTTCCAATGAGAGGAAGAGGGGAATATGAGCCGGAAAGACAGAAAGAAAGACCGACACAGAGAGAGAGAGAGATGAATAATGGTGAATAGTTCCTGTTGTGTGTCTGGAAACAAGGTCATGTGTGCCTCCATTTCTGTGTGTGTCGCTGTGGCTGTGTGTGTGTGTGTGTGTGTGTGTGTACTTCTTCTGGAGCATGAGTGAACATGTGCAGACCCACAGATGGACACAAAGAGATACAGAGGAGTATTAACAGCGTCCAATATAGAAGAACTGGAACAGAACCGGAAGAGAAGCAGACGAGAAGCCATAAAGAGTGGGTGTGTGTGGCTGCATACGTATATGTGTATTGTACTCACATCACTAGCACTGAGGTTGCCGAGCTCTCCGTCCTGTTCAGAGTCTCTGCTGGACTCGCTGCCCCCGCGGTGCGATGAGAGAGCCCCTGCCTGGACGACAGGGCGAAGCCAGATCTCTACTCTGGCCCCCGGCTCCCCCCGTCCTCTTCCTCCACCCTGGACCCCCGGGCCCCTGGAACCCCCTTCTGACTCCTGCTTCCGCCCCATCTGGTCTGCCTGAATACACAAGCAGGGGACAGAACCAGGAGATGAAAGGCTTGGATGTGTTTGGTCTATGAATACATTAGCTGGTCTATGAAAGCAGTGTCGGTTGAGCTATAGGTGTATATGTGACCAGTGTTTGTGTGTGTGTCTGACCTTGCGTTTGGCCTCTTCAAACAGACTCATGAGGCTCTCCTTGGCAGTGAGGATGGGATTGGAGGCCGCCAGGCTACGCATGTAATAATACACTGCATCCAACTTCCTCTTCTAGAGAGAGAGAGAGCGAGAGAGACAGAGAGAGAGAGAGAGAGAGAGAGAGCGAGAGAAAGAGAGAGACAGCGAGAGAAAGAGAGAGCGAGAGAGAGAGAGAGACAGAGAGAGACAGAGAGAGACAGAGAGAGAGACAGAGAGAGAGAGAGACAGAGAGAGAGAGAGACAGAGAGAGACAGAGAGAGACAGAGAGAGAGAGAGAGAGAGAGAGAGAGAGAGAGAGAGAGAGAGAGAGATGCGAGTGATCTTTCTTGTGTCTGTCGGTTTTCTCTGTCAAAATATTACTAACTATATACATTATTCACCATTTTCATGGAAATTATTTTTTGGGGGGGAGAAATCAGCAATACATACTTTACACAGCATTACATCAACACAACAGATATTTGTCTCGTCTCATCTTGTCCCCTACTGTAGAAAATAACACATCCTCTCACCGTGTAGACAGCCAGCAGGGCCAGCTGGTTGTAGGGTCGTCCGTTCTTAGGAGCAATCTGCTGGGCCTTCAGGTACCAACTAGACAGGAGGAGGAAGAGGAGGGAAGAGGAAGAAAGAAGATGGAGAAGGTAGAGAGAGAAGAGAAGATGACTTTACACAAAAAGAGAGACCACTCCTGTGTAGGGGTTGTAAAGCTGGCTTCGAGGCAAGCAACACTGAAGCATGCATGAGAGCACCAGCTGTTCCGGACAACTGTGTGATCACGCTCTCCGTAGCCGATGTGAGCAAGACCTTTAAACAGGTCAACATTCACAAGGCCGCGGGGCTAGATGGATTACCAGGGTGTGTACTCAGAGCATGCACGGACCAACTGGCAAGTATCTTCAATTACATTTTCAACCTCTCCCTAACTAAGTCTGTAATACCTACACGTTTCAAGCAGACCACTATAGTCACTGTGCTCAAGAAAGAGAAGGTAACCTGCCTAAATGACTACCGCCCTGTAGCACTCACGTCGGTATCCATTTGTTTATACCGCCCAACAGATCCACAGATGACGCAATCTCAATCCACACTGCCCTTTTCCACCTGGACAAAAGAAACACCTATGTGAGAATGATGTCCATTGACTTCAGCTCAGCGTTCAACACCATAGTGCCCACATAGCTAATCACGAAGCTAAGGACCCTGGGAGTAAACACCTCCCTCTGCAACTGGATCCTGGACTTCCTGATGGGCCGCCCCCAAGTGGTAAGTGTAGGCAATAACATTTCTGCCACACTGATCCTCAACACCGTGGTCCAACAAGGGTGCGTGTTTAGTCCCCTCCTGTACTCCTTGTTCACCCATGACTGCGTGGCCAAGAACGACTCAAACTCCATCATGAAGTTTGCTGACGATACAACAGTGGTAGGCCTGATCACTGACAACGATGAGACAGCCTATAGGGAGGAGGTCAGAGACCTGGCAGTGTGGTGCTAGGTCAACAACCTCTCCCTCAATGTGAGCAAGACAAAGGAGATGATCGTGGACTACAGGAAAAGGAGGGCTGAACAGGCCCCAAATAACGTCGATGGGGCTGTAGTGGAGCAGGTTGAGAGTTTCAAGTTCCTTCGTGTCCACATCACCAACGAACTATCATGGTCCAAACACACCAAGACAGTCATGAAGAGGGCACGACAACACCTTTCCCCCTCAGGAGACTGGAAAGATTTGTCATGGCTCCCCAGATGTTAAAAAAGTTCTACAGCTGCACCATCGAGAGCATCCTCACTGCTTCCATCCCCGCTTGGTATGGCAACTGCTCGGCCTCCGACCGTAAGGCACTACAGAGGGTAGTGCGTACGGCCCAATACATCACTGGGGCCAAGCTTCCTGCCATCCAGGACCTATATACTAGGCGGTAACAGACGAAGAGAAAATTGTCAATGACTCCAGTCACCCAGGTCATAGACTGTTCTCTCTGCTGCTGCACGGCAAGCGGTACCGGAGCACCAAGTCTAGGTCCAAAAGACAATTAATAAAACGGCCACCCTCATTATTGTTAAGTCATTTTGTGTAACTTTTTATTTTTTTACTTTAGTTTATTTAGTAAATATTTTCTTAACTATTTATTGAACTGCATTGTTGTTTAAGGGCTTGTAAGTAAGCATTTCACGGTTGTATTTGGCTCATGTTATTTGATAGCTACCGGTAATTTACTGAAGTTACTGGAATCCTGTAAGTTTGGTAATTAACAGAAAATCTATGGCAATCTATTGCAACTTTGGTAATTTATACTTTAATAACTGCATTTTTTAAAATTCATATATATAAAAAAAAATATATATATATATATATATATATATCTGTGTCCATATTGTCCAACAGAGACCAGATGCTCCAGGAGAAAAATAGCCTAATGAATGAAAAAAAGCATCTAATCAGCAATAGGATTATTTTCAATTACCTCTGCAACTTGTCCAATGATTGACTATTTTCACAACTGCCACCAGTTTAACGGCAAAACATATTGACATAGTAAATGAAATATAGTGCAAAAAAATAAATAGGGGATATTTAATTTTTTTAATGTTTTTTTATTTCACCTTTATTTTTAACCAGGTAGGCCAGTTGAGAACAAGTTCTCATTTACAACTGCGACCTGGCCAAGACAAAGCAAAGCAGTGTGACAAAAACAACAACAGAGTTTCACATGGGATAAACAAACGTACTCAATAACACAATAGAAGAATCTATATACAGTGTGCGCAAATGTAGAAGATTAGGGAGGTAAGGTAATAAATAGACCATAGAGGCGAAATAATTACAATTTAGCATTAACACTGGAGTGATAGATGTGCAGATGATGATGTGCAAGTAGAGATATTGGGGTGCAAAAGAGCAAGAGGATAAATAACAATATGGGGATGAGGGAGTTGGGTGTGCAATTTACAGATGGGCTGTGTACAGGTACAGTGATCGGTAAACTGCTCTGACAGCTGATGCTGAAACCCTCATATTAAACACCAATGGTATTCACTAAGTTTATGGTTTATACTTAGAATGTTTTACAGCGGTCATTAGAAGAAAACAATACTGAAGATAACATTTACCAGTAGAAATAAAAACATTTAATTGATATTTAAATTTTTATAAAAGAATTCATACTTTCTCATATTGTAATTGCTAGAGACGAAACCCAGTTGTTTGTTCAATTGGTTTGATATTTATGGATATTATGGATTTTTTTTTTTTCCTCGTTGGACCTGCGTTTACAATGTATCCAATTTCGGTTTGCATTGTCAACGCTGGCCCTTTCAGTGAATTGGCTAGCAGAGATGTAAACACCCCCCCCCCACACACCCCTCCCCCCCACACACACACAGTTTTATGGGGCAGTTTTATGACCTTACAACCACGTCGTAAATACCTCAGAGACTTTCCCTGACCGAGCAATTGAGAGAGAGCTTCACAGTAAGACAAAGGGATTCTCCCGCTCAATTCTACTACATCCCAGAATTTGAGAATGGAACAATAGTCCTATTTTGGAGAATGTGAAAAGGGTCGGTGGAGAAGCCAACTACGACCCGTCCGGTTTGTTTCATGTTCGTGACCTCATACAGCCACATTACCCTCTGTTTATACAGGTGCCTCAGCTTTGAGGTTTGCATCTAATTCTTATATAAAATGAATGAGTAAAGATGAAACTATTTACAAAATGATGTAATGTGATGTTCACTTTTAAAATGAGAAAATTGTCTTCCCTGTAAAGTTGAACTAAGTCAGTAGCCACACCCAAGTGAATAGGCATTGGTTGGAAATGATGAACCATCCCCTTTTCTACATTTCTATAAGAGCCCCCATGACCCAATTTACATTGAACCCAGTGTGAGCTGTGGTGGCGAATAGTTGGACATCCACTCGACATAACAAAAATTCACTCAAGTTCCGAATACCGCGAGGATTTGTCTTCACGTTTAAAAGGGCTAATTCTAATGTCAACCATACAGGCCAGGAAACATGGGAGCTTGAACTCTGAACTATTGATCACTCAAGAAGAAATGAGTCCTAGATGACAGCCTATCAGACTGCAGCTGGAAAGGTAGCAAATCTAGTACGACAACACTGACCGACGTGGACCAATCTCCAGAGTGAGATGAACCTCTCCGACCACGTGAACTTCTCACATGATGACCCGGAAGTTTCCACAAAGGACGAGGGCTACATCGACTGGGCAAACCAGAGCCTCACATCACCAGCTTCACGTAAATACAATGCATTGCTTTTCCCGAATGAGTGATCGTTAGTGGCATATGTATTTATGTGAGAATAGCTTCCCAGGTCCTATGAAGACCAATGTTGTCACGCCCTGACCTTAGTATTCTTTGTTTTCTTTATTATTTTGGTTAGGTCAGGGTGTGACATGGGTGATGTATGTGTTTTTGTTCCTGTCTAGGGGTTTTGTATGTCTATGGGTGTTCACTAGTCTAGGTGTTATGTATGTCTATGGTTGCCTAGATTGGTTCTCAATTAGAGGCAGCTGTTTATCGTTGTCTCTGATTGGGAACCATATTTAGGCAGCCATATTCCTTGGGTATTTCGTGGGATATTGTCTATGGTTAGTTGCCTGTGTCTGCACTTGTTTATATATAGCTTCACGTTCGTTTTTGTTGTTTTGTAAAGTTTGCTTAGTGTTCTTTGTTTCATTAAAAAGAAGAATGTATTCACATCACGCTGCGCCTTGGTCTCCTCCATTCAACGAACGTGACATATGTTCCTTAGTCTTCCTTCCAAAACCTCCTTCTCTTCTCTCTGAATTTACCAAGTTATAACCCCACTGTTTTGTCTTGTTTAGTCCACTAGGGACGGCATTTTACTGTATAATGTTATTATGTATTGTATATTCTGTAATTGTTTAATTAGTTAGTAAATAAATAATTGAGCCAATTGGTGTATGGATGATTTATAGTAAAGGGTGGGTTCGTGCAGATAACCAACAATTTACGAAGTTCAGATGAGACTGACAAAGGTAATAATAATAATTAATTAATAGAAGACTAATTGATCAGATATTAAAATATCTGAAGAGGTATATTCAGAAAATTATAACTTGTAATCTGAATATTTTCCATGGTGCCCCTGACTTCCTGGTTAATTACATTTACATGATCAGTTTAATCACGTAATAATAATTACAGAGAATTGATTTGATAAAATAAGTCTTCACCTTCAATGATACTAAAGACACGACAGTGTGGTTGTTGGTTTAGCTTTCTGTAACTGTGTAGCAAGTATATGTGTAGGTGCATATTGCATCAAGGTGTTACGATTTGTTTTCCAACTCTCCCATTATCTGGTTTTAATGTACATTCTAGAATGCCCTTCTAGCCAATCAGAAATTAGTATTCAACAATGCTGTGGTATAAGCTACATTTATGAGTTGGGGAATAGTCGCCCTGAGAAAAATATATTTAGCAAAAGAGACCTGAGAACAAAAAGCACACCGCTTTCTCCATTGTGGAGAAACGAACAGGAACACGAACACACATGAATGGACATGTATGAATGGTCAGACAATTATGTGTTTTGTGGTAGCCAATAGCCACGGTTGATGTGCTACGTACCTGCGGGCCTTGCCGTAGTTAGCCGAGTCGCTGGCCTGCTCCCGGTAACGGGCGATGTCCCCCTGACAGATCAAACACCGCTGGGCACTGATCAGAGCATACCTCACCTGAACCAACACACAATAAACATGGTTAATTACACACACACACACACACACACACACACACACACACACACACACACACACACACACACGTCACCGTTTTGCGTAGTGGTCGTGGTCTGATGGCCATGCCGTCCATGTAATCCTCCAGTTTAAACTGAAACACCATCTGAAGCTTCTGCAGCAGCGCATCAAAGAATACTGCCCCCTGGGAAACAAACAACAGCATGATAGAAAAAGTTTAGTTCCCTGAAGAAATGTAGTCTGCATACTGTCACCAACACTATTCGCATTACAGTGCTGTTCACGCAATCAGTGCTTGTGTGTGTGTCTGTACGTGGTGTGTGTGTGTGTCTGTACGTGTGTGTGTGTGTCTGTACGTGGTGTGTGTCTGTCTGTACGTGGTGTGTGTCTGTCTGTACGTGGTGTGTGTCTGTCTGTACGTGGTGTGTGTCTGTCTGTACGTGGTGTGTGTCTGTCTGTACGTGGTGTGTGTCTGTCTGTACGTGGTGTGTGTCTGTCTGTACGTGGTGTGTGTCTGTCTGTACGTGGTGTGTGTCTGTCTGTACGTGGTGTGTGTCTGTCTGTACGCGGTGTGTGTCTGTCTGTACGCGGTGTGTGTCTGTCTGTACGCGGTGTGTGTCTGTCTGTACGCGGTGTGTGTCTGTCTGTACGCGGTGTGTGTCTGTCTGTACGCGTGTGTGTCTGTCTGTACGCGGTGTGTGTCTGTCTGTACGTGGTGTGTGTCTGTCTGTACGTGGTGTGTGTCTGTCTGTACGTGGTGTGTGTCTGTCTGTACGTGGTGTGTGTCTGTCTGTACGTGGTGTGTGTCTGTCTGTACGTGGTGTGTGTCTGTCTGTACGTGGTGTGTGTCTGTCTGTACGTGGTGTGTGTCTGTCTGTACGTGGTGTGTGTCTGTCTGTACGTGGTGTGTGTCTGTCTGTACGCGGTGTGTGTCTGTCTGTACGTGGTGTGTGTCTGTCTGTACGTGGTGTGTGTCTGTCTGTACCTGTTTCAAGGTCAGTTTTATTAGTCGTATGTACGGGACACACATGATACACACCGTCCCACGAAATGAAGGATAAGAATAGGAACAAAAAGTACATTTCTCAGTAGAATTGATTAAACAGTTCAGCGTAAATACAATAAAAGGAAGGCACAATTTATAGTCCAATATTTACACGTGTTTTAGGTAACAGCTGATTGATGCCTGTGTGTGTGTACATGCTGTGTGTTCAGCGTGTGTACCTCGTCCAGCAGTGTCAGTAGCATGGTGGTGATGCGCGGAGCTGAGTCTCCACTGGGGTCTTTGAGGAGCTGTCTGAAGCGCTCTATAACCTGGTAGAACACGTTCTTCCATAGAGCCTGGTCCAGGTTCTGGCTGTCACTGAACTCTATGTCTGTTAGGATCACCCGCTCGTACAGGGTCAACAGGTCAGCTCTGGGAGGGGGGACAAGATTAAGAAAGGAGCATAGTTTGTTTTTAGACAGCAGGTTGCAGCTTTCACCATTCCTCCACCCCCCCCCCTCCATTAGCAGGTTAGTGAGCTGTTGCTTCCTCTCCTCTCCATCCCTCTATCTTACCTGAGCTGAGCCATGCGGTCCAGTCCATCAGCACTGAGTCTGTCTCGAGACAACAGGTTAGTGAGCTGTAACTCCTGACTGTCTGCAGCTCTCAGCAGTCTCCCCAGCTCTCCTCTGGCATGTTGCCCAGCCTCCTCAGGGGTTACACCTGCTCCGGATCCACCCCCTGCTAGAGCCTCGGGTCCATCCGGGTACCCCTGGCCCCTGTACCCCCCGTAGAACTGACCCGGGTGGTACATGTCGTTAGAGGGGGGGACCTGGTAAGGGCCGGCGGGCATAGTGTGGTAAGGGTAGGGGTAGCGTGTGTTGGGGTTAGGGTTGGCGTTGTAAGGGTAAGGGTTGTCAGAGTTCTGGTACTTGTAGAAGGCCTGGGCCCTGGCTGCAGCCTGCTGCTGGAGGTGGAAGTGCTCCCCCTGGAGGACCGGGGGACTCCCTGCAGCCTCGTCATCTGTATCCAGGAAGTGCAGCGCTCCGTAACCAACGCCTGTCTGCAGGTACATGGGCTGCTGCTGGAGCGATGCATGCTGGGAGAGCCCGAGGGCAGGTTTCTGGTCGGGGTTGTTTGGGTCCCAGAGACGCCTAGTTCCTCCGCCCCTTCCTCCTCCTCTCCCTAGCCCCGCATCTCTTCCTCCACGGATCCCACCAAACAGAAGCCTCGGCCCGGGCTCCGCCGGCAAATTGGAGAGGTTGGTGTGGGCGGGGAGGATGAGGATGCCCCTCCCCCTGCTGCGAGGCCCAGTGCCCTGTCTGCGTCGCCCCTGGGGGTCCTCGCCAGGGCCTGAGGTAGCCTGGGAGGAGCCTGACTGTCTGTCACTGTGAGATATTCTCAGGAGACCTCCTCTCCCTCCTCCTCCTCTGTGCCTCCCTCCTGTCCCTCTGCTCTCCTCCCCCCTCTTCCTCCTCTCCGGGCTCCAGTCCTCCTCTCCTCCGTCTCTCCTCCTTCTCCTCCTCTCATCCATCCATTCTCCCACCTTGCTCTCTTCCAGTGAGTCAGTAGAGGAGTCTCTAGTGCTTCTCCTCCTGTTCTGGAGCTGACCTCCTCCTCCCTCCCCTCTCTCTCGCTCCCTGCGCCCCAACCGGTCTCGTCGGGCCCTGTCCTCCCCCAAACCCCCTCCCTGTCCCAGTCCAGGTCCGTCCAGACTGGTGCCACTGCTGGCAGAGCTGGTGCTGTAGGTGCGGTTCCTGGGTCTTCTGATGTCTGACTTGGAGTAACGCTTAGAGGATGATGATGGGTGGTGGTGATTGTTGTTAGGACTAGTGTTGGCTCTGCTCCTCTCATTCCCCTCCGCTGGCCTCTCTCTGTTTCTCTCCATCTCTCCATCCCTTTCTCTGTCTATGTCTCGGGGTCTGTTGTTCCCTCTCTGCTTGTCCCTATCCCTCGGTTCCTCTCTTTCTCTGTCTATGTCTCGGGGTCTGTTGTTCCCTCTCTGCTTGTCCCTCTCCATCTCCCTGTCCCTCGGTTCCTCTCTTTCTCTGTCTCGGGGTCTGTTGTTCCCTCTCTGCTTGTCCCTCTCCATCTCCCTGTCCCTCGGGTCCTCTCTTTCCGTCTCTTTATCCCTCTGTTTTTCTCTTCCTTTTGTTGGCTGTGTATCTGCAGGACGGTTTGCTTCCTCCTCTTTGTCCCCCTCTGACTCTCTCTTATTTCTCTCTTTAATCACTCGCCCACCCTTCCCCCCTCCTCCTTCCCCTCTTCCTCTTCTCTTGGAGTCCTGATTGCCCCCCTTCTCCCCTCCTCCTCCTCTGTTCCTGCGGTTTCCCCTCTCTCTCTTCTTCTCCTCTGTCTTCTCACCTCCTCCCTCAACTCCTCTGCTCCTCCTGCCCTCAACGCTAGCCTTCTTCCTCCTGTCTACTTCCTGACCCTCTCCTCTCTCATCCCCCTCCTCTCTCCCGGCTGGGACAGTCACACTGAGTTTCTCCATCTTCCCAGTCAGGTTCTCTGATACAGGGTCTGAGACTGCTGCTGCCGCTTTGCCTGTCTCTCTCCTCCCCTGCCTTTTCTCCTTCTCCTCACACCTGCCACCTCTCCCCTTCTCCTCCCCTCCCCCTCTCTCTCCTCCAGTCTCTTTTTGTGGGGCTGGCTCTCTCCTGACTACAGCCTCCTCTCTAACAGAACCAGACCCAGGACCAGGGGTATTCGGTTTCTTCGTCTCTCTTCCCACTTCCTTACCCTGGGTGCTGGTGGTGCTCCTTCGGCCCCCCGGCTGATAGATCTCCCGGTCCGGTTTACGAGTCTTCCTGGTGGGCTTGGCAGAGCCAGGGGAACCCCCTGCTGGCTCCAGGAGGTCTGGGTCTCTCCCACTGTGGTCCGTCTCTCTCCCTCCATCTCTCTGGTCGTTCTCTCTCCCTCCATCTTTCTGGTCGTTCTCTCTCCCTCCATCTCTCTGGTCGTTCTCTCTCCCTCCATCTTTCTGGTCGTTCTCTCTCCCTCCATCTCTCTGGTCGTTCTCTCTCCCTCCATCTCTCTGGTCGTTCTCTCTCCCTCCATCTCTCTGGTCGTTCTCTCTCCCTCCATCTCTCTGGTCGTTCTCTCTCCCTCCATCTCTCTGGTCGTTCTCTCTCCCTCCATCTCTCTGGTTGTTCTCTCTCCCTCCATCTCTCTGGTCCTTCTCTCTCCCTCCATCTCTCCTCCATCTCTCTGGTCCTTCTCTCCCCCTCCATCTCTCTGGTCCTTCTCTCTCCCTCCATCTCTCTGGTCCTTCTCTCTCCCTCCATCTCTCTGGTCCTTCTCTCTCCCTCCATCTCTCTGGTCCTTCTCTCTCCCTCCATCTCTCTGGTCCTTCTCTCTCCCTCCATCTCTCTGGTCCTTCTCTCTCCCTCCATCTCTCTGGTCCTTCTCTCTCCCTCCATCTCTCTGGTCCTTCTCTCTCCCTCCATCTCTCTGGTCCTTCTCTCTCCCTCCATCTCTCTGGTCCTTCTCTCTCCCTCCATCTCTCTGGTCCTTCTCTCTCCCTCCATCTCTCTGGTCCTTCTCTCTCCCTCCATCTCTCTGGTCCTTCTCTCTCCCTCCATCTCTCTGGTCCTTCTCTCTCCCTCCATCCCTCTGTATGGAGCTCTGTGGTCCGTTGCCTGAGCACGATGGCCCCCCTGCACTGCTACTGTTGTTGTCGACTCTATTGGTGTGGTGGTCCCCTCTTTGAGTCCTCTGTTGTGCAGATGCTCGAGAGCCTTCGCGGTTAAAAGTAAAACCTCCCCTACCATGACTAGCCCCTCCTCCATATTTATCTTCTCCTTCTGTCCCCATCTCTCCATCTGTACATCCAGGTTCCGTTGAAACCATCTCAGTGGCGGCCATCTTGTGTCCTTCTTCCTCCTCCTGTGGCGGTGGTGACATCACCAACTCCTCCTCAGGGTCGGAGGTCATGGTTACAGGGTGACGAGGGGAGGTCAACTCTTCGCCTTCCTTGCTGTCATGGTGACGGTTGCCATGGATGGCTTCGGACATGTAGCATTGCAGATCGTTTTTTTTTGATGCGTCGTTGCCGTGGTTACTCTGCTGCTGGCATTCGCCACGCCCCTCCTCTCCTTGCTCCTCTGTGACAGGGAGAGAGAGAAGGGGGAGATAGAAAAGGGAGAGAAATAGTTGGGGAAAGAGATAGAGAGGGAGAGGAATGAGGAGAAAGGGAGAGATATATTAGCAGTGATGACAAGGTGTGTGTTATGAACTTGAAAGTGTTCCAAGAAGCTGTAGAGAGGACATTCAGACAACAGACAGACTGCTTGTCCTGTCCTACACACAGTAACACTGCAGAGTTAACACACAGACACAGGTCCACCTGCACAGAGCACATCACACCCTATCTCAACTTCTTATGTGTGATTCATCTCCCAGTCGGCTAATGAACTAAACTGACTCATCAGGCTCTTCAACTAACCCTCAGCAAGATACAGTTTAAGAAGGTGAGGGAGAGAGAGAGAGAGAGAGAGAGAGAAACAGAGAGAGAGAGAAACAGAGAGAGAGAGAGAGAGAAACATAGAGAAAGAGAGAGAAACAGAGAGAAAGAGAGAGAGAAACAGAGAGAAAGAGAGAGAGAAACAGAGAGAAAGAGAGAGAGAAACAGAGAGAAAGAGAGAGAGAAACAGAGAGAGAGAGAAACAGAGAGAGAAACAGAGAAAGAGAGAGAAACAGAGAGAAAGAGAGAGAAACAGAGAGAGAGAGAGAGAGAAACAGAGAGAGAGAGAGAGAGAGAGAGAGAGAGAGAGACAGAGAGAGAGAGAGAGAGAGAGAGAGAGAGAGAGAGAACAGAGAGAGAAACAGAGAGAGAGAGAGAGAGAAACAGAGAGAGAGAGAGAAACAGAGAGAGAGAGAAAGAAACAGAGAGAGAGAGAGAGAGAGAGAGAGAGAGAGAAACAGAGAGAGAAACAGAGAGAGAAATAGAGAGAGAAACAGAGAGAGAGAGAAACAGAGAGAGAAAGACAACAAGTGTGCGGTTAAAATTGGCAGAAAACACACATTTCTTACCACAGGGCCGTGGGGTGAGACAGGGAAGCAGCTTAAGCCCCACCCTCTTCAACATATATATCAACGAATTGGTGAGGGCACTAGAACAATCTGCAGCACCCGGCCTCACCCTATTAGAATCTCTAGTCAAATGTCTACAGATGATCTGGTGCTTCTGTCACCAACCAAGGAGGGCCTACAGCAGCACCTAGATCTTCTTCACAGATTCTGCCAGACATGGGCCCTGGCAGTAAATCTCAGTAAGACAAAAAATAATGGTGTTCCAAAAAAGATCCAGTTGCCAGGACCACAAATACAAATTCCATCTAGAAACCGTTGCCCTTGAACACACAAAAAACTATACATACCTCGGCCTAAACAACAGCACCACAGGTAACTTCAACAAAGCTGTGAATGAGCTGAGAGAAAAGGCAAGAAGGGCATTCTATGCCATCAAAAGGAGCATCAAATTCGACATACCATTTAGGGATGGACAATATACAGTGGGGAGAACAAGTATTTGATACACTGCCGATTTTGCAGGTTATCCTACTTACAAAGCATGTAGAGGTCTGTAATTTTTATCATAGGTACACTTCAACTGTGAGAGACGGAATCTAAAAAGCTGCTTGCCTATTGTCCTGTATCCCATCCCAGCCTTGTGCAGATCTACAATTTTATCCCTGATGTCCTTACACAGCTCTCTGATCTTGGCCATTGTGGAGAGGTTGGAGTCTGTTTGATTGAGTATGTGGACAGGTGTCTTTTATACAGGTAACGAGTTCAAGCAGGTGCAGTTAATACAGGTAATGAGTGGAGAACAGGAGACTTCTTAAAGAAAAACTAACAGGTCTGTGAGAGACGGAATTTTACTGGTTTGTAGGTGATCAAATACTTATGTCATGCAATAAAATGCTAATTAATTACTTAAAAATCATACAATGTGATTCTCTGGATTTTTGTTTTAGATTCCGTCTCTCACAGTTGAAGTGTACCTATGATAAAAATTACAGACCTCTACATGCTTTGTAAGTAGGAAAACCTGCAAAATCGTCAGGTTGATTATTACTGGTAATGGGGACATACGTAAATGCCAACAAAATAACTTTTTGGTGTGTGTGTGTGTGTGTGTAACCTTTATTTAACTAGGAAAGTCAGTAAGAACAAATTCTTATTTACAATGACGGCATACCACCGGCCAAACCCGGGAAAACCTGGGCAAAATGTGCGCTGCTCTATGGGACGGCCGGATGTGATACAGCCCGGATTTGAACCAGGGACTGTAGTGACACCTCTTGCACTGAGATGCAGTGGCTTAGACCACTGCGTCCATGTGTGTGTGTGTTAACTATTTAATTGTACTAGAAAAGGCCGCTATAATTTTCAATATCGGTTATTGGTATCGGCCAAAAATGGCATATCGGTACATCCCTAATACCAATTAAAAATACATGAATCAGTTATAGAACTTATTGCCCTTAATGGTTGTCAGGTCTGGAATCCGCTCACCATCCAAGAATTCACAAAATGGGACAAAAACCAAAATTGAGACCGCATGCAGAATTCTGAAAAAAAAACATCTTCTGTGCACAATGTAAAACACCAAATAATGATCACCAAACAATGATCAGTATTAGGGAGATACCCGCTAATTATCAAAATCCAGAAAAGATCCAGAAAAAACCTTCCATAACAAAGACATCACCTACAGAGAGATGAACCTGGAGAAGAGTCCCCTAAGCAAGCTGGTCCTGGGGCTCTGTTCACAAACACATGCCACAGAGCCTCAGGACAGTAACACAATTAGACCCAACCAAGTCATGAGAAAACAAAAAGATAATTACTTGACACATTGGAAAGAATTAACAAAAAAACAGACCAAACTAGAATGCTATTTGTCCCTAAACAGAGAACACAGTGGCAGAATACCTGACCACTGTGACTGACCCAAACTTAAGAAAGGCTTTGACTATGTACAGACTCAATGAGTATAGCCTTGCTATTGAGAAAGGCCGCTGTATGCAGACATGGCTCTCAAGAGAAGACAGGCAATGTGCACACTGACCACAAAATGAGGTGGAAACTGAGCTGCACTTCCTAACCTCCTGCCCAATATATGACCATATTAGAGACAAATATTTCCCTCAGATTACACAGAACCACAAAGAATTTGAAAACAAACCCAATTTTGATAAACTCCCATATCTACTCGGTGAAATACCACAGTATGCCATCACAGCAGCAAGATGTGTAACCTGTTGCCACAAGAAAAGGTCAACCAGTGAAGAACAAACATCATTGTAAATACAACCCAGACTTATGTTGTTACAACACTGTGTATATATACATAATATGACATTTGACATGTCATTATTCTTTTGGAACTTCTGTGAGTGTAATGTTTACTGTGAATTTTTATTGTTTATTTCACTTTTGTTTCTTATCTTTTTCACTTGCTTTGGCGATGTTAACATATGTTTCCCATGTTAATAAAGCCAGAGAAGAGAAGAGAAGAGAGAGAGAGCCTGCATGAAAATGCAGCACACCTATGCCCCATACTTCAACAACAACCTATGAACATGGCACACACTCACAGCTGCCCCAGGGCCTGGATTTAACTTGTAGCTATGGTGTGCAAAGCTGTCATCAAGGCAATGGCTGGCTACTTTCAAGAATCTAAAATCGATTTAGATTTTCTGGTTACTACATGATTCCATATGTGTAATTTCATAGTTGTGATGTCTTCGCTATTATTCTACAATGTAGAAAATTGTAAAAAATAAAGGGGGAAAAAATTGAATGTGTAGGTGTGTCCAAACTTTTGACTGGTACTGTGTGTGTGAAATGAGTTTAGAATGGACCATTATCAGGTACCTGTAGCGGGTCAGGGGAAAAAATACAAGTCATCTATACACTTAAATAGTGAATGGAGGACTCTTTTCCCGTTGTTAATTTTCATTAAGCCAGCTAGGCTTTACTCCTGTTTTAAGCCAAACAATGTTCTTAATATTGGGAAAGGTGAGAAATAAATATAGTATTCCTTGCCTACAGAAAGCTATTGGGATTACATTTGCATTGATGTCAGAGTGATTAGAGGGACAATAGAGTGCTGAGTACCAGGCAGTTAGCAAGTTTGGTAGGATACTAATGACCATCAGCAGCATCAGAGCTTGGAGAAGCCTAATTACCGTGACTAAGCGGTCATGTGGAATTTAACTACAGTCATTAGTCGTGGCTACCAGCGTGGTGGTAATACATTCAGAGTAACAAGCCCTAGGCGCAGCTCCAATGTATCAAATGTACAAATGTAACAACATCAACTCTAATTTTTATTTTAAAAACTGACGGCGGAATAGATGCACAGGAAGAGTGGACAGAGAGAAGCAGGTGAGTGATGGCTGGAAGGGGATGTGGCTGGCTGATCACAGCTGCCACACTTGAGATGTGCATGAAAGTGAAGTGGACGTTACAGCACATACAAGAAACTAGTTGCTGTTGCTTCATTTTTTTTTACTACATTTATAAACCAAACTGACTTTATAAACATTTTATAATAGGTGTGAGCTTTTTAGATCGGTAGGGACCAAATGTTTTTTTATATCATATGAAACGGTACTATGGAGCCGTGGCCGTGCATGACTCCAAAACCATCATTAAGTTTACTGACGACACGACGTTGGTAGGTCTGATCACCGACGACGATGAGACAGCCTACAGGGAGGTCAGAGACCTGGCAGTGAGACCTGGCAGTGAGACCTGGCAGTGTGTTGCCAAGACAACAACCTCTCCCTCAACGCCAGCAAGACAAAGCAGCCGATAGTGGACTACAGGAAACGGAGGGCCAAAGCAAGCCCCTATCCACATTGAAATGGCTGTAGCGGAGCAGGTCAAGAGCTTCCAGTTTCTTGGTGTCCACATCGCTAAGGAATTATCATGGTCCACACACACCAACACAGTTGTGAAGAGGATGCAACAACGTCTATTCCCCCTCAGGAGGCTGAAAAGGTTTGGTGTGGGCCATCAGATCCTCAAGAAGTTCTACAGCTGCACTAGTGAGATCATCTTGACTGGTTGCAAAGACTCCAGCCACCCAAGGTATATACTGTTTTCTCTGCTACCGCACAGCAAGCAGTATCAACGCACCAAGGCTGGAACCAACAGGACCCTAAACAGCTTATACCCTAAGCCATAAAGACTGCTAAATAGGTAGTTAAATAGTTAACCAACAGCTACCTGGACTATCTGCATTGACCATCTACACACTAACTATTTTGACTCATCACATACGCTGCTGTTACTGTCCATTATCTATCCTGTTGCCTTGTCACTTTATCCCTGCCTATATGTACATATCTACCTCAATTCCCTCCTACCCCTGCACATCAACTCGGTACTGGTACCCCGTGTATATAGCCAAGTTATCGTTACTCATTCTGTATTTATTCCATGTGTTATTATTTTTCTAATACTTCTCTTTTTTTTTCTCTCTGCATTGTTGGGAAGGGCAGTAAGTAAACATTTTGCTTAGTCTACACCTTTTGTTTCTGTAGCACGTGACGAATAAAAAGTGATTGATTGATATGGTATTCTAAAATGTTGGAATCATCTTCTGTTCAAGATGGCGCAGGAGGGGATGCTGGCGTCTTATTGGCTCTTAATCAACCGTGCTATTTGGTTTGTTTTTTCACGTTGTTTGGAACTTGTTTTGTACATAATGTTGCTGCTACCGTCTCTTATGACCAAAAAGAGCTTCTGGACATGAGAAGAGCGATTACTCACCTCGAACTGGACAAAGAATTTCTCTTTAATGAGTCGGACAGGAAGGATATACTCCAAACACCCGTACAGGCCCTCATCCCCGTCATTCGCCAAGTCTAGGTCCAAGAGGCTTCTAAACAGCTTCTACCCTCAAGACACAAGACTCCCGAACGTCAAATCAAATGGCGACCCAGACTATTTGGATTGCCCCTCGCCCCTCTACGCTGCTGCTACTACTCTGTTATTATCTATGCATAGTCACTTTAATAACTCTACCTAATGTACATATTACCTCAGTACTGGTGGCCCCGCACATTGATTCTGTTCCAGTGACCCCTGTATATAGCCCCGCTATTGTTATTTACTGCTGATCTTTAATTATTTGTTGTTCTTTTCTCTTACTCTTTTTTTTTTTGGTATTTTCTTAAAAGTGCATTGTTGGTTAAGGGCTTGTAAGGAAGCATTTCACTTGCCACAAGAAAAAGGCAACCAGTGAAGCACAAACACCATTTTAAATACAACCCATGTTGATTTATGTTCCATCATGTTCTTCAACTGTTTACACTGTGTTACAACATCGTAACTTTACATAGCCATAATATAACATTCGAAATGTCTCCATTATTTTGAAACTTTTGTTTTGTTAGTGTAATGTTTATTTTCATTTAAAATGTTGTTTATGATCTATTTCACTTGCTTTGGCAATGTAAACATGTTTCCCATACCTATGTAAGCATGGGGGAGGCGTTTGAAAACAAACGACCACATGATGAGCCTAGCTACCGTTAGCTAGCAAGTTAGCGTTAGCTTCTTAGTTTCGTAGCACTTTATACTTTGGCTAGCTCATTTTGCGTTCTCTTTCTTAGTGTATTGAGCACTTTCTGCGATCGTTCTCACCTCTGTGGACATCGCCGTGGTTGACGAAACTCGACGCTTCAACTCGAAGCTCCGCAGCAGAAATCCGTACTCTGTCTAGTTCACTGAGGTCTAATTCGTCCGCCATCTTCGTCTCTATCCAACAACACAAACACACGGCGACTCGGAGGGACAAAACACAACGCGCCCGCAGAGAAACGCGTTTAGATAAACAACTTGTTTGTCATTCTGGGCACAGTAGCCAAGCTTGAACATTAGGCTCTACTTAGCCGAAAGGCCGGCAGATGGCGATATTGATGTGGTATTGATGGCTCCAAAAGCATTATATGCAGTCGTCTATTGTGACAAAGACAGTACAGTATGAAGATACGCTAAAACTGCTTCTCCAATCCCCGATCACCCTTGTAGGCCATGTCATACAACGGTTGTCTAATTGTAGTGATGAAGAGAGTTTAGAGCACATTTATTAACTGCTAACTACAGAACTAAAGAAATATGGGACCTGACGAGAAGTATTGATTTCGATGTACACTGCTCAACAAAAATAAAGGGAACACTAAAATAACACATCCTAGATCTGAATGAATGAAATATTCTTATTAAATACCTTTTTCTTTACATAGTTGAATGTGCTGACAACAAAATCACACAAAAATGATCAATAGAAATCAAATTTATCAACCCATGGAGGTCTGGATTTGGAGTCACACTCAAAATTAAAGTGGAAAACCACACTACAAGCTGATCCAACTTTGATGTAATGTCCTTAAAACAAGTCAAAATGAGGCTCAGTAGTGTGTGTGGCCTCCACGTGCCTGTATGAACTCCCTACAACTCCTGGGCATGCTCCTAATGAGGTGGCGGATGGTCTCCTGAGGGATCTCCCCCCAGACCTGGACTAAAGCATCCGCCAAGTCCTGGACAGTCTGTGGTGCAACGTGGCATTGGTGGATGGAGCGAGACATGATGTCCCAGATGTGCTCAATTGGATTCAGGTCTGGGGAACGGGCGGGCCAGTCCATAGCATCAATGCCTTCCTCTTGCAGGAACTGCTGACACACTCCAGCCACATGAGGTCTAGCATTGTCTTGCATTAGGAGGAACCCAGGGCCAACCGCACCAGCATATGGTCTTACAAGGGGTCTGAGGATCTCATCTCGGGTAGCTAATGGCAGTCAGGCTACCTCTGGCGAGCACATGGAGGCGTGTGCGGCCCCCCAAAGAAATGCCACCCCACACCATGACTGACCCACCGCCAAACCGGTCATGCTGGAGGATTTTGCAGACAGCAGAACATTCTCCATGGCATCTCCAGACTGTCACGTCTGTCACATGTGCTCAGTGTGAACCTGCTTTCATCTGTGAAGAGCACAGGGCGCCTGTGGCGAATTTGCCAATCTTGGTGTTCTCAGGCAAATGCCAAACGTCCTGCACGGTGTTGGGCTGTAAGCACAACCCCCACCTGTGGACGTCGGACCCTCATACCACCCTCGTGAAGTCTGTTTCTGACCATTTGAGCAGACACATGCACATTTGTGGCCTGCTGGAAGTCATTTTGCAGGGCTCTGGCAGTGCTCCTCCTGCTCCTCCTTGCACAAAGGCGGAGGTAGCGGTCCTGCTGCTGGGTTGTTGCCCTCCTACGGACTCCTCCACGTCTCCTGATGTACTGGCCTGTCTCCTGGTAGCGCCTCCATGCTCTGGACACTACGCTGACAGACACAGCAAACCTTCTTGCCACAGCTCGCATTGATGTGCCATCCTGGATGAGCTGCACTACCTGAGCCACTTGTGTGGGTTGTAGACTCCGTCTCATGCTACCACTAGAGTGAAAGCACCGCCAGCATTCAAAAGTGGCCAAAACATCAGCCAGGAAGCATAGGAACTGAGAAGTGGTCTGTAGTCCCCACCTGCAGAACCACTCCTTTATTGGGGGTGTCTTGCTAATTGCCTATAATTTGCACAACAGCATGTGAAATTTATTGTCAATCAGTGTTGCTTCCTAAGTGGACAGTTTGATTTCACAGAAGTGTGATTGACTTGGAGTTACATTGTGTTGTTTAAGTGTTCCCTTTATTTTTTTGAGCAGTGTATAAATTCCAAGACATTCTTTCACTATGTTTTTTATACTCACATGGATGACAATACTAAAGATCTTTGGTGAACAATAATATGCATTGTGAACAATAAGATTTGGAAGACAAGCTTTATGATGACTATAAAACAACTTTTTGTCCCCTATGACATTATTTTTAAACAACTCAGAACAGAATAAAAACAAGAACAAAGCTGGACTCCAAAAAACAAGATGACCTACAAAAACTTCCATGGACATAATTAAATATGTAAACTACACAGGGAAACCCAGCCGCGAGCTGCCCAGTGACGCGAGCCTACCAGACGGGATAAATGCCTTTTACTTCGAGGCAAGCAACACTGAAGCATGCATGAGAGCACCGGCTCTTCCGAACGACTGTATGATCACGCTCTCTGTAGCCGACGTGAGAAAAACGTTTAAACAGGTCAACATTCACAAGGACGCGGGGCCAGACTGATTACCAGGACGTGTCCTCAGAGCATGCGAGGGCCCATTTGGCATGGGTCCTCAGATCCTCAAAAGGTTCTACAGCTGCAGCATTTGAGAGCATTCTGTCGGGTTGCATCACTGCCTGGTATGGTAACTGCTCAGCCTCCGACCGCAAGGCACGACAGAGGGTAGTGTGTACGGCCCAGTACATCACTGGGGCCAAGCTTCCTGCCATCCAGGACCTCTATACCAGGCGGTGTAAGAGGAATACCCTACAAATTGTCAGGCTCCAGCCACCCTAGTCGTGGAATGTTCTCTCTGCTACCACACGACAAGCGGTACCGGAGCGCCAAGTCTAGGTCCAAGAGGCTTCTAAACAGCTTCTACCCCAAAGCCATAAGACTCCTGAGCATCTAATCAATGGGCTACCCAGACTATTTGCATTGCCCCCCACCCCACCCCTCTTTTACGCTGCTGCTACTCTCTGTTACTATCTATGCATAGTCACTTTAATAACTCTACCTACATGTACATATTACCTCAATTACCTCGACTAACCGATGCCCCCACACAATTTCTCTGTACCGGTACCCCTTGTATATAGCCTCCACATTGTCTCTGTACCGGTACCCCCTGTATTTAGCCTCCACATTGTCACTGTTCCAGTACCCCCTGTACATAGCCTCCACATTGTCTATGTACCGTAACACCCTGTATATATACTTCACATTGTCTATGTACCGTAACACCCTGTATATAGCCTCCACATTGTCTCTGTTCTGGTACCACCTGTATATAACCTCTCTATTGTTATTTTACTGCTGCTCCTTAGTTGTTTGTTACTTGTATTTCTTAATTTTGTTGTTATTTTTCTTAAAACTGCATTGTTGGTTTAGGGCTAGTAAGTAAGCATTTCACTGTTGTATTCGGCACATGTGACAAATACAATTTGAAGTGTCTTTACTGGCATTTTCAACCTCTTCCTGACCGAGTCTGTATTACCTACATGTTTCAAGCAGACCACCATAGTCCCTGTGCACAAGAAAGCGAAGGTCACCTGCCTAAATGACTACCGCCCCGTAGAACACACGTCGGTAGCCATTAAGGATTTTGAAAGGCTGGTCATGGCTACACATCAACACAATCATCCCGGAAACCCTAGACCCATTTCAATTCGCATACCGCCCCAACAGATCCACAGATGACGTAATCTCAATCGCACTCCACACTGCCTTTTCTCACCTGGACAAAAGAAACACCTATGTGAGAATGCTATTAATTGACTACAGCTCAGCGTTCGACACCATAGTGCCCACAAAGCTCATCACTAAGCTAAGGACCCTGGGACTAAACACCTCCCTCTGCAACTGGATCCTGGACTTCCTGATGGGCTGCCCAGAGGTGGTGAGGGTAGGTAACAACACACCCGTCACGCTGATCCTCAACACAGGGGCCCCTCAGGGGTGTGTACTTAGTCCCCTACTGTACTCCCTGTTCACCCACGACTGTGTGGCCGTGCATGACTTCAACACCATCATTAAGTTTGCTGACAACAACGGTGGTAGGCCTGATCACCGACAACGATGAGACAGTCTATAGGGAGGAGGTCAGAGCACTGCCAGGACAACAACCTCTGCCTCAACGTGAGCAAGACAAAGAAGCTGTTTGTGGACTACACGAAAAGGAGGGCCGAACAAGCCCCCATTCACATCGACGGGGTCAAGAGTTTCAAGTTCCTTGGTGTCCACATCACCAACAAACTATCATGGTCCAAACACACCAAGACAGTCATGAAGAGGGCACGATAACCACTTTTCCTCCTCAGGAGACTGAAATGATTTAATTTAAAATATTGCCCAAAATCAAAATATGTTTTGGATGAACAAATTCATACTAATTACCAAAAACATTAACCAAATTCACACCATTATCCTGGATTTCAAAAAAAAAAAACTGTACTCCTTCAGTCGGATTTTTAACATCGACCCCCCCCTTGTTTTTACACAGCTACTAAATTGTATTTATTTATTAAACCTTTATTTAACTAGGCTGCTGCTACTCGCTGTTTATTATCTATGCATAGTCAATTTACAAATGACCTTGACTAACCTGTTCCCCTGCACATTGACTCGGTACCGGAGGGTGGAGCCTCTTCATTCACACTCTGAAACATTCCGGCTCGGAACTAGGAAACTCTGAAATGTCATATTTGCTAACTTCTTGTAGTTATACACGAACCACGATCAACAAATCATCAAGTCTGATTTTTCGAGTTTCCTAGTTCCGACTAGCATAGAAACGCAGCATAATTTCATAGGTAGAAACACGTAATCGGGTCTAACGAGCTGCGCATGTACAGGCCGTCAAATCCAACTATAAAGTTTGGAGTAATAACATGTTCAACTACTTAAGACATTGGCTCGAATCTATGTTTTGCGTTTAGATATTTTTTGCGTTTAGATATTTGAGAAAATGAACAACTAAACAATAATTTTTCACTTCTCTCTTTAACTTTAACCCCCAGACCCCTGCCTAGTCGGTTTGGTCTTTTTCCCAATCGTTCCCGGAAGTCTCGCGATTGTTGCACCTCTTGGTTTAGAAACTCTGTGGCTGTAGCCTGATTGGCTGGACGCGATATGCAACATCTGGGACGAGCATTCGTAAGCATTAGCCACTTTAGCACGGTGGTGGAGCATTGTATTTCATGTTGAAAGTATGCATTTTCCCCCGCCTTCTCTCCGTTAAATCGAGTTAAGGAGGACATCTACGCATTTAACCCGGTTACAGGGGATAGGAGTGTATTTCCGGCTGCATGAAATGCCTTTGGATGGTAAAATGGAAACGACTCAATATCGTCATCTGCCGGCCTATGTGCTAGGCTATACTCTTTCTACCACAGGACCCAGAACGGGGTCAGTAGCCTAGGGTCAGTAGCCTAGGGTCAGTAGTCTAGGGTCAGTAGCCTAGGGTCAGTAGCCTAGGGTCAGTAGTCTAGGGTCAGTAGCCTAGGGTCAGTAGCCTAGGGTCAGTAGTCTAGGGTCAGTAGGGTCAGTAGTCTAGGGTCAGTAGCCTAGGGTCAGTAGTCTAGGGTCAGTAGCCTAGGGTCAGTAGCCTAGGGTCAGTAGTCTAGGGTCAGTAGTCTAGGGTCAGTAGCCTAGGGTCAGTAGCCTAGGGTCAGTAGCCTAGGGTCAGTAGCCTAGGGTCAGTAGCCTAGGGTCAGTAGCCTAGGGTCAGTAGTCTAGGGTCAGTAGTCTAGGGTCAGTAGCCTAGGGTCAGTAGTCTAGGGTCAGTAGCCTAGGGTCAGTAGCCTAGGGTCAGTAGTCTAGGGTCAGTAGCCTAGGGTCAGTAGCCTAGGGTCAGTAGCCTAGGGTCAGTAGTCTAGGGTCAGTAGTCTAGGGTCAGTAGTCTAGGGTCAGTAGCCTAGGGTCAGTAGTCTAGGGTCAGTAGCCTAGGGTCAGTAGCCTAGGGTCAGCAGTCTAGGGTCAGTAGCCTAGGGTCAGTAGCCTAGGGTCAGTAGCCTAGGGTCAGTAGCCTAGGGTCAGTAGCCTAGGGTCAGCAGTCTAGGGTCAGTAGCCTAGGGTCAGAGTATGTCTACAAAGTGAAACAACACCAACCTGTAGCTAACAAAACAAATGGCTAAAAGGGATCTGACTGCATTCTTTTAAATGTTTTTTTAGAAATATTTGGATTAAATAATGAATCTAATTGGAAAACATTATACACCTTTACTTTAGTTCTACTTTTTGGAGGATAATTGAATAGGCAAGGCTATGTGTGCCTTTTGTTTTGGTAGATGACAAATAGCTAGTCAGACAAATCAAGGACTACCAGTTCGTGTATGAATTTCAGCACAGTAGTCAGGCAGGTCCACCCGAGATTTGAAGTAAGATCGCTGGATTCAGAGTGCTAACCTTTACACAATAGAACCCCATGCTGATGGCTTTGGTGACGTATGACACCTCTTGCCTATGTGAAATGGTTGGGTGGTAAGTGAAGTGATTTTGACTTTATCAGATATGTAAAAGCTGGCTTGTAAGTCATTTCAAATACATTACATTTCACATGTGCCTCTAGTCAACAATGATAAGTAATTTTCTCTCTTTCTCATCTCTCTTTTCTTATCTTTCTTCCTGGCTTTCTCCACCCTCCCATCTCTCGCTCTCATTCTCTTGTTAGCCCTCTCTGTTGCGCTCTCTCTCTGTCGCTCTCTCTCTGTCGCTCTCTCTCTCTGTCGCTCTCTGTCGCTCTCTCTCTGTCACTCCCTCCCCCTCTCTCTGTCTCTGTGGAATAATGAGATGTGTGAATGGAGAGGGAGGGGGGATGTGAGTCATCCCAATGAGTCATGCCGTGTGTGTTAAGGATGGCACAGGAAGAGACAGGCAGTAAATATGGGCACACACAGACACGGAAATATGGTCACACACACACACACACACACACACACACACACACACACACACACACACACACACACACACACACACACACACACACACACACACACACACACACACACACACACACACACACACACACACACACACACACACACACAGTGCTATAATGGATTAATTGACAAAGCCAGAGTGAGTGTGTGCACAGAATACCATATTTTGCTCACGGTCCAGTAGATCTTTAACATGCAGTTATAGACACTGACCAGCTGGTGTCAGGTGTATTGAGTATTGAACCCCTTGCTAGCAATGCTCAAACACACTGCAGCTTCCTGCCCTCTTCGCCCATTGAGCTCTCTGGACCAAAGACAATCACACACCTACAGGAACTTAAATTAAATGATTTAGTTGGATTCAACCCAGCTGATAGCAAGCTGTGTGTGAGTGTTTGTTAAAGAAATAACTATCTTCTTTTCTTTCACACCCCCTCTCCATCTCAACGTCATTATATCTTTCGCTCTTTCTTTCGGTTGACACTTCTCTTTGTCTTTTCTATCTGAAACAGACAGAATAGGAGTGAAAGAGAGAGGGGGTCAGGGAGAATGAGAGACAGAGAAAAATATACAAAGGAGAGAGAAGAAAGCAGGAGCGCATGCAAGATAGAGAGAGAGAGAGACAGACAGACAGACAGACAGACAGACAGACAGACAGACAGACAGACAGACAGACAGACAGACAGACAGACAGACAGACAGACAGACAGAGAGTTTGAGAGAGACAGACAAAGAGAGAGCGACAGAGAGAGAGAGTTTGAGAGAGACAGACAGACAGACAGAGAGAGAGAGAGTTTGAGTGAGAGAGACAGACACAGAGAGAGAGAGAGAGAGAGAGAGAGAGAGACAGACAGACAGACAGACAGACAGACAGACAGACAGACAGACAGACAGACAGACAGACAGACAGACAGACAGACAGACAGACAGACAGACAGACAGACAGACAGACAGAGAGACAGACAGACAGACAGACAGACAGACAGACAGACAGACAGACAGACAGACAGACAGACAGACAGACAGACAGAGAGAGACAGAGAGAGAGTTTGAGAGAGAGAGAGACAGAGACAGAGAGAGACAGAGAGAGAGAGAGAGAGAGAGACAGACAGACAGACAGACAGACAGACAGACAGACAGACAGACAGACAGACAGACAGACAGACAGACAGACAGACAGACAGACAGACAGACAGACAGACAGACAGACAGACAGAGAGAGACAGAGAGAGAGTTTGAGAGAGACAGACAGACAGACAGACAGACAGACAGACAGACAGACAGACAGACAGACAGACAGACAGACAGACAGACAGACAGACAGACAGACAGAGAGAGAGAGAGAGAGAGAGTTTGAGAGAGAGAGACAGACACAGACACTGTTGCCCTAGAGCACACAAAAAACTATACATACCTTGGCCTAAACATCAGCGCCACAGGTAACTTCCACAAAGCTGTGAACGATCTGAGAGACAAGGCAAGAAGGGCATTCTATGCCATCAAAAGAAACATAAATTTCAACATACCAATTAGGATTTGGCTAAAAATACTTGAATCAGTCATAGAGCCCATTGCCCTTTATGGTTGTGAGGTCTGGGGTCCGCTCACCAACCAAGACTTCACAAAATGGGACAAACATTATTTGAGACTCTGCACGCAGAATTCTGCAAAAATATCCTTTGTGTACAACGTAGAACACCAAATAATGCATGCAGAGCAGAATTAGGCCGATACCCACTAATTATCAAAATCCAGAAAAGAGCCGTTAAATTCTACAACCACCTAAAAGGAAGCGATTCACAAACCTTCCATAACAAAGCCATCACCTACAGAGAGATGAACCTGGAGAAGAGTCCCCTAAGCAAGCTGGTCCTGGGGCTCTGTTCACAAACACAAACTACAGAGCCCCAGGACAACAGCACAATTAGACCCAACCAAATCATGAGAAAACAAAAAGATAATTACTTAACACATTGGAAAGAATTAACAAAAAAACAGAGCAAACTAGAATGCTATTTGGCCCTACACAGAGAGTACACAGCGGCAGAATACCTGACCACTGTGACTGACCCAAAATTAAGGAAAGCTTTGACTATGTACAGACTCAGTGAGCATAGCCTTGCTATTGAGAAAGGCCGCCGTAGGCAGACATGGCTCTCAAGAGAAGACAGGCTATGTGCTCACTGCCCACAAAATGAGGTGGAAACTGAGCTGCACTTCCTAACCTCCTGCCCAATGTATGACCATATTAGAGAGACATATTTCCCTCAGATTACACAGATCCACAAAGAATTCGAAAACAAATCCAATTTTGAAAAACTCCCATATCTACTGGGTGGAATTCCACAGTGTGCCATCACAGCAGCAGAGAGAGAGAGAGAGAGGGAGACAGAGAGAGAGGGAGACAGAGAGAGCGAGAGAGAGACAGAGAGAGAGAGACAGAGAGAGAGAGAGAGAGAGAGAAAGAAAGAAAGAGAGAGAAAGGGGAAGGGAAAGGGAGAGAGAGAGGGATATAGGGATTGTGAGAGAGTGGGACAAAGAGAGAGAATGAAAGAGGTAAAGAAAGAGAGGAAAAACAGATAGACGGACAGAAAGAGAAAGAATAGATAGAGAAAGAAAGAGCAGGTGGGGGACCCAGCTGCATCAGCAGTAGCAGTGTAGAGAGATGAGGTGTTGTAGCAGCCGTCTGCTCTATCTGACAGTATAGTAAACATCCTTATTTCCCTAGCAACAAGATTCACTTCGGAATTAAAGGACCAGCGCCTTACACATGACGCATGCTCTCTCTCTCTCTCTCTCTCTCTCTCTCTCTCTCTCTCCTTTTCCCTCCATTTTTGTCTTCCTCTCTCTCCACTTCATTATGTTTTTTTGATGTCTTCTTGACTGCTCATTTCCCCCCCATGTTCCTACAGCATGCGAGTGAATGATACATCTAAGGCCTGTGTGTGAGCTCACACCCACAGTGGGATGATTTGATTCAGTAGACCGACATGTTCTTGGAGAACTGTAATTGCTAATAGGCTACTGTACATCATGTGTACGTTGAACGCTGTAGTCCAGTGGTCACCAACCTTTTCTGAGTCAAGGACACAAAATGCATTTTAAACTTAACTTAAAAATCGGAAGCCTATGCCCAATACATTATCACTGCATATTGGCTCTGCTTGAATTGCCCTGCCAAAGTTGTTTTTCTCAGACCATTTAAAAAAATGTTAGGTATATGATCACACTGGTAATAGATCATTTGTTGTATTAGTGGTGAAGCACAGCTGAGTGAGCATGATATAGTTTTACTGGACTGATGGCCTGCATCTGATGAGAAGGAGGGAGGGAGCAGGGGGAGGCTCAAAAAAGGGGACACCTTTTTTCCAGCTGATGGCGAAACTTAACTGCATTATTTCTGCCTCATGCGTTGTTTTTATTGTCATTTAGCAGACAGTCTTATCCAGAGCGATTTACAGTGGTGAGTTCATTACAGCTGCAGTGCAGGTTGTACTCATTCATTACAGCTGCAGTGCAGGTTGTACTCATTCATTACAGCTGCAGTGTAGGTTGTACTCATTCATTACAGCTGCAGTGTAGGTTGTACTCATTCATTACAGCTGCAGTGCAGGTTGTACTCATTCATTACAGCTGCAGTGTAGGTTGTACTCATTCATTACAGCTGCAGTGCAGGTTGTACTCATTCATTACAGCTGCAGTGCAGGTTGTACTCATTCATTACAGCTGCAGTGTAGGTTGTACTCATTCATTACAGCTGCAGTGTAGGTTGTACTCATTCATTACAGTGTAGGTTGTACTCATTCATTACAGCTGCAGTGCAGGTTGTACTCATTCATTACAGCTGCAGGTGGTCTCATTCATTACAGCTGCAGTGTAGGTTGTACTCATTCATTACAGCTGCAGTGTAGGTTGTACTCATTCATTACAGCTGCAGGTGGTCTCATTCATTACAGCTGCAGTGCTGGTTGTACTCATTCATTACAGCTGCAGTGCAGGTTGTACTCATTCATTACAGCTGCAGTGCAGGTTGTACTCATTCATTACAGCTGCAGTGCAGGTTGTACTCATTCATTACAGTGCAGGTGGTACTCATTCATTACAGCTGCAGTGCAGGTTGTACTCATTCATTACAGCTGCAGTGCTGGTTGTACTCATTCATTACAGCTGCAGTGCAGGTTGTACTCATTCATTACAGCTGCAGTGCAGGTTGTACTCATTCATTACAGCTGCAGTGCAGGTTGTACTCATTCATTACAGTGCAGGTGGTACTCATTCATTACAGCTGCAGTGTAGGTTGTACTCATTCATTACAGCTGCAGGTAGGTTGTACTCATTCATTACAGCTGCAGTGCAGGTGGTACTCATTCATTACAGTGCAGGAGGTACTCATTCATTACAGCTGCAGTGCAGGTTGTACTCATTCATTACAGCTGCAGTGCTGGTTGTACTCATTCATTACAGCTGCAGTGCTGGTTGTACTCATTCATTACAGCTGCAGTGTAGGTTGTACTCATTCATTACAGTGCAGGTGGTACTCATTCATTACAGCTGCAGTGCAGGTTGTACTCATTCATTACAGCTGCAGTGTAGGTTGTACTCATTCATTACAGCTGCAGGTGGTACTCATTCATTACAGCTGCAGTGTAGGTTGTACTCATTCATTACAGCTGCAGTGCAGGTTGTACTCATTCATTACAGCTGCAGTGTAGGTTGTACTCATTCATTACAGCTGCAGTGTAGGTTGTACTCATTCATTACAGCTGCAGTGTAGGTTGTACTCATTCATTACAGCTGCAGTGCAGGTTGTACTCATTCATTACAGCTGCAGTGCAGGTTGTACTCATTCATTACAGCTGCAGTGTAGGTTGTACTCATTCAGTACAGCTGCAGTGCAGGAGGTACTCATTCATTACAGCTGCAGTGCTGGTTGTACTCATTCATTACAGTGCAGGAGGTACTCATTCATTACAGTGCAGTGTAGGTTGTACTCATTCATTACAGTGCAGGTGGTACTCATTCATTACAGCTGCAGTGCTGGTTGTACTCATTCATTACAGTGCAGGTGGTACTCATTCATTACAGCTGCAGTGCTGGTTGTACTCATTCATTACAGTGCAGGTGGTACTCATTCATTACAGCTGCAGTGCAGGTTGTACTCATTCATTACAGCTGCAGTGCTGGTTGTACTCATTCATTACAGTGCAGGTGGTACTCATTCATTACAGCTGCAGTGCTGGTTGTACTCATTCATTACAGTGCAGGTGGTACTCATTCATTACAGCTGCAGTGCAGGTTGTACTCATTCATTACAGCTGCAGTGCTGGTTGTACTCATTCATTACAGTGCAGGTGGTACTCATTCAGTACAGCTGCAGTGCAGGTGGTACTCATTCATTACAGTGCAGGTGGTACTCATTCATTACAGCTGCAGTGTAGGTTGTACTCATTCATTACAGTGGTGGTTGTACTCATTCATTACAGCTACAGTGCTGGTTGTAGCGTGACTGCAAGTTGGGAGAACGTGCATTTTATGGCTTACAAAAGTGTTGACAGTGCTGAATAACAACTTAAACATTAACTTACTCATAAAAACAGCAGCGCTTTGCTGTAATCACAGAGTCTCTTTCTAGACATGGTTTTAAATGTTTTGAAATCTCACATGATCAACTTTGGTGCGTCAGAGGCTTCTTTTCACAGTCTATAGCACAATGAAACCGTACAGACACAGTGATCTGAGCTCTCTCATGGGAGCTCCTGCGTGGCTCAGCGGTCTAAGGCACTGCATCTCAGTGCTAGAGGTGTCACTACAGACCCTGGTTCAGCGGTCTAAAGCACTGCATCTCAGTGCTAGAGGTGTCACTACAGACCCTGGTTCAGCGGTCTAAGGCACTGCATCTCAGTGCTAGAGGTGTCACTACAGACCCTGGTTCAGCGGTCTAAGGCACTGCATCTCAGTGCTAGAGGTGTCACTACAGACCCTGGTTCAGCGGTCTAAAGGCACTGCATCTCAGTGCTAGAGGTGTCACTACAGACCCTGGTTCAGCGGTCTAAAGGCACTGCATCTCAGTGCTAGAGGTGTCACTACAGACCCTGGTTCAGCGGTCTAAGGCACTGCCTCTCAGTGCTAGTGGTGTCACTACAGACCCTGGTTCAGCGGTCTAAGGCACTGCATCTCAGTGCTAGAGGTGTCACTACAGACCCTGGTTCAGCGGTCTAAGGCACTGCATCTCAGTGCTAGAGGCGTCACTACAGACACCCTGGCTTGAGTCCAGGCTGTATCATGACAGGCCATGATTGGGAGTCCCATAGGGCGGTGCACAATTGGCCTGGATTTGGCTTACTTGGCTAGTTAAATAAAAATTAAATACAAATCAATTTGCTATAGGTGCACTTGATTTACTCTCTGGGTCTGCCAGATAGAGGAGAACTACCTTCAGGCACACAAAATGGGTCAAAATGAGAACACTTTGCCTTCCCGGCACTAGGGCTGCTGAATCAAGTGCACCTTTTTTACAGAAATGTTTGGTGACCGACTAGGAATGGCTTGGATCGCGATCGACCGGTTGGTGACCACTGCTGTAGTCTAACACGGAACCCAAACCGGCTGCTCATGTGCGCCATCGTGCATAAATGTATTTTGTCCCCCTACACGACACGCAGGTTAAAATATCAAAACAAACTCTGAACCAATTACATTCATTTGGGAACAGGTCGAAAAGCATGAAACATTTACGGCAATTTAGCTAGTTAGCTTGCACTTGCTAGCTAATTTGTCCTATTTAGCTAGCTTGCACTTGCTAGCTAATTTGTCCTATTTAGCTAACTTGCTGTTGCTAGCGCATTTGTCCTGGGATATAAACATTGAGTTGT
The DNA here is from genome assembly GCF_018296145.1 of Oncorhynchus tshawytscha. Lineage (NCBI taxonomy): Eukaryota > Metazoa > Chordata > Actinopteri > Salmoniformes > Salmonidae > Oncorhynchus > Oncorhynchus tshawytscha. Next base: position 39,304,639 of record NC_056461.1, read on the forward strand.
TATTTTACCTGAAATGCACAAGGTCCTCTACTCCGACAATTAATCCACACATAAAACGGGCAACCAAATAATTTCTAATCATCTCTCCTCCTTCCAGGCTTTTTCATCTTTGAACTTATATGGTGATTGGCATCTAAACTTTCCGTCCCCCACGTGGGTATAACCAATGAGGAGATGGCACGTGGGTACCTGCTTCTATAAACCAATGAGGAGATGGGAAAGGCAGGACTTTCAGTGCGATCTGCGTCAGAAATAGAAAGGAGTTCTATTGTAGCCCTTGGCAACGCAGACGCTTGTTGGCGCCCGTGGGTGCAATAATTTAATAACATAGATCTCTACATTTATTTTTGCAACGTTCGCGACGCAATCAGTGTGGTCAACCTATAATGCAAGTACTGGATATAGGAGATGTGGCCTGGTACTTTTTGAATGAGAAATACTGCTGACTCTCTGGCACAAACTTGGAATAATTAGTTCCCTAACTAGTAGTCTATTAAGTAGTATTCAATAGGTATTTGGCATCATTTTATTTTTACTATGTTAGTTCTCTGGTAAATAAGTCAATATCAGCATAGCTACAGTTGAAGTCGGAAGTTTACATGCACTTAGGTTGGACTCATTAAAACTAGTTTTTCATCCACTCCACAAATTTCTTGTTAACAAACTATAGTTTGGGCAAGTCGGTTAGGACATCTACTTTGTGAATGTAAACTTCCGAAAGTCCCAAAAATGTACCAATCAGCATTGAACTAAACTGAGAAAGCTCAACTGTCATTGGTCCAAAAAAAAAAAAAAACAGTGTCAAGGGAAGCCAACTTGGATTTGGCTTCACTCCTATAAAGCCTCATTAAGCTCATATGTCATTGACAGAAAAACTTGAATTGTTGCATCTTGTTGTGTTGTTGTCCTCCCATGGCCAGCTAGCCGGCGTGGCCCTTTTTAAATTAGCCATGGATGGAGAAAGGGATTTGGACTTGTGGTTTTACTTAATTCTCTGAACTGACCAATGATTGGAATAACAGCAATTCTGATCCAACCATTAATTCATACATTGTTGTAACCCTGGCCTGAGAGAATAGAACTTCAATATGTAGCCAGATGTAGAAGGCTAATGTTAACTAACTAACGTTGCCCCTGAATGGAAGTTAGGCTAGTGAGCAAGCATTTTAGCCAGGTAGCCTAGGACAACAACAAAAAAACAAGCGTGTACTGTATGACGGAGTCATAGACCGTTTCCTCAACATGAAAGAGAGGAGGATGACATTGGTGTTTCTCTACAAGTAGGGTGAGTCAACATGTTTATCTACTTGTACATAAGGTCATGTAACCGTTTGTTCGTCACTGTATTAGACTGAAGCACAGATGATTAGATGATGTTGATGTTGAAATGGTGCTGGAATAGTGGAGGCAGCTCCTGTTTCCTTTGTGACTTGCGGTAACTCTCTGTGATTCTAAATCATTAGTTGTTTATTAGTCCAGAAATGTCTGAAACATTAACGTGATTGACCATGCTGTAGGTCATGTAACTGTTTGTTACATGCAATATGCTTTGTGGACTTCACCAGACAGATGTTGCTCTCCAGTTTTGTGATGAAACAAAGGTGAGGTTGAAATGATTCTGCCACTGTATCTTCTTATTGTCTCGGCCTCAGACCTATATATCACTGTATCTTCTTATTGTATCTTCTTATTGTCTGCCTCAGACCTATATATCACTGTGTCAAGGCATAGAACTAACAGGTTATAGAGCAAATCAGACCAATTATCACTGTGTCAAGGCATATGAACTAACAGGTTATAGAGCAAATCATGCAATTATCACGAGAGAGAGAGAGAGAGAGAGAGAGAGACAGAGACAGAGACAGAGAGAGAGAGCTAAGAGGAGACAAGAGGAGAGACTGGCTCTACTTAGACCAGTGAAATAACAACAGCCTGATAGTTCAGAATATGGAATAGAACCAACAGCTTCAGAATTGAGCTCATACTTAATGGAGATTCGTATAAATTATACAACACATCAATAGATTACAGTTATTATTGTCTTATTAAACTCACTCGAGAGACGTTAAGATACATGTTAGCATTAATGTTATGATTATACAGCTATTTTGTTGTGGTACAATACAGTTTAGATTTTGAATATGCTGTGATTCAGTGCTGTAGTGGAGAATGTGTCGTTTCTGCAGTGAAGTACTGTCTTTGTGTCTGTGTGTGAGAGGGAGGGGGAGCCGGAAGTGCGGGTGTGTGTGTGTGTGTGTGTGTGTGTGTGTGTGTGTGTGTGTGTGTGTGTGTGTGTGTGTGTGTGTGTGTGTGTGTGTGTATGTGTGTGTGTGTGTGTGTGTGTGTGTGTGTGTGTGTGTGTGTGTGTGTGTGTGTGTGTGTGTGTGTGTGTGTGTGTGTGTGTGTGTGTGTGTGTGTGTGTGTGTGTGTTGTGTTCACTCTACTAAATTATACAGCGGAGGACCAACTGCTGCGTTATGCACAAGAAGATTCTCAGCTCGACAGGGATCTGATGTCTCTGTCCTTGAAGACATGGCTCATGTGTGCAGGGTTCTGATTGTCTGTACAGTGCTTTGGTGCAGGCAGAGCAATGCAGAACGACAGGAGACAGAGAAGAGGAAGAGCACAAGAGAGGGAGGGAGAGAAAGAGCAAGAGCAAGGGAGGGACTGAATACAGACGAGGAAAGCGGAGGCGGAGGTTTTTTTTTTGCAGGTGAATTCTTAACACCAGGGGGGTTTCCACTGCCCCCTCACACCCGCACCCCATCCCCGCCTCTCTCGTGGGATGGAGGGATGACTTTTGAAAGTGACAGCAGAGGAGGACAGATGGAGGGGGGTAGTTAGCTTAGAAAAGAGGAGTGAGGAATGGGGTAGCAGAGAGCGACGGAATGAAGAGGGATGAGAAATGCAGAATGAAGAGGAAGAGAGATGAGAAGTGCAGGGAAGGAGGGTAGAGAGAAAGAGGTGAGAGATACTGATGGAGAAGGAGAGAGAAAGGTGGAGGGAAAATGCAGAATGAAGGGAGAGAAAGAGATCGATGAGAGAGAAAGAGAGGGAGGAGAGAGAAAGAGAGGGAGGAGAGAAAAAGAGAGGGAGGTGAGAGAGAGAAAGAGAGGGAGGAGAGAGAGATGGAGGAGAGAGAAAGAGAGGGAGGAGATCGAAAGAGAGGGAGGAGAGAGAGAGAAGAGAGAGAAAGAGAGGGAGGAGAGAGAGGGGAGGAGGAGAGAAAAAGAAAGTGAGGAGAGAGAAAGAGAGGGAGGAGAGAGAGAGGGAGGAGAGAGAAAGAGAGGGAGGAGAGAGAGAGAGAGAGAGGGAGGAGAGAGAGGGGAGGGGAGGAGAAAAAAAAGAAAGGGAGGAGAGAGAAAGAGAGGGAGGAGAGTGAAAGAAAGAGAGGCAGGAAAGAGAAAGAGGGAGGACAGAAAAAGAAAGGGAGGAGAGAGAAAGAAAGAGAGGGAGGAGAGAGAAAGAGGG